>NC_022015.1:29448030-29490527 GCF_000317375.1 Microtus ochrogaster | reverse complement strand
GAGGGAGGGAGGGAGGGAGGAAGGAAGGAAGGAAGGAAAGAAAAGAAAAGAGCTCAACCTCAAAGATCCAAGTTTAGAAGAAGGCTGTGCTAAAGTTGGGTGTACCTGAGAGACTATACACCCCGAAGACAGGACTGGCACCTACAGGCCCAGCTGTGAGGTTACTGGGGCAGCGCTTGTGGCAGAAGAGTAATTGTGAGTACTTCTGGGGCTAGGAGTTGTTCCTTCCTCAGCATAAACCTGTGCGACTTCTCACTTGCCCCCTGGCCATCAGGATCGACAAACTCATCTCTCCAGCCTGTACAGTTCTGATTGGTACAGGCTTGGCATCACCCATACCTTAGGACATCAGAGTGTGCTGGATGGGCAGACCTGTCAAGCAGGAGACATCCCTGGGAGTCAGTTGTTAGCAAATACACACAATTATATTAAGAAAGTGAAAGGCAGACCTGGGAACGAGCTGAAAGTAAAGTTACTGAACACACGTGCACAGTAATATGCCTTAAAGGAGTATATCTTTGTAGACATAAGAACAATTTATTAATAATCAAGTTAGGACTGGGAATGAAGCTCTATTGGCAGGATGACTGTCCAACCATTCATGCAGCTCTGGGTTTTGCATAAACTGGATATCGTGGTATACACCATAATCCCAGCCCTTGGGAGGCAAAGGTAGAAGATAAGAAGTTCGAGATTTTGCTTGGGCATATAATTAGTTTGAGGCTACCCATGGTTATATGAAGACCTGTCTGGAGGAGGGAGGTAAGAAGAAGAAGGAGAAGAAGATGCTAGATGTTCCCCCGACTTTATACAAATTTGTTGAGATAATGTGTTTCTTCTAGAATAAGTGCATCAGCCAAATGCCAACATAAACCTCTTGCTTTTCCCTTCTCCTTGCCTCTGCCTCTGAATTTGGCTACAGATTTAGTGGCTCTTTCAACAGCACAGGCCACCTACATAGAAGCTTCTCAGATCTTCCCACCCAGGTCTCCATGGCTCCCCACACATTTCCTCCAAAGGAGCCATCACCTCTAGCAGGTACAAAGGAGTCTCCGTGGCCATTCTATCTGCATCATAGCATGTTCAGTGAAAAGCGAATCCCTCGCAGAAGTCTGCTGGTGAAGAGCTTGCCAGCTCCCAGCCTTTCACCCAGCAGGGCAATCAATAATGTATTATTTCCTTCCCCACCGCGACCTGTACTTTCCCGTTTGGAATTAGTTGTGGAGTGTAATATTGGGTAGCAGCCATCCATTTCTGCGGGCCTCTGACGTGTGACCACTCTGAATCTGACAGCTCTGGGGGATTGGATCTCTTTGTGTTTGACTGGAGAGTTTAGGAGTTGAGAACAAATCTAACTGATCCTTCTCCTTAACCTCACCTCCAATCCCTGAAGCAGTCTGCCTTTTCTCCTGCCTTCTTCTACCTCTGCGGCGACCTCCCCCAACAGCAGAGATAGGCAAACTGCTACCCAGTCTTTCTCAGATTTCATTGTGTAGAAATTGGACCCCTTCTACTCTACTATTTCCCCCCACCACCACTTTAATATCTCATGGGTTCTGTTGTCTCTCCACGCTCTTAAACTCTTTGTAGTGTTTAACATACAGTCTGCCAAGACAGGCCCCATAACTCATCTGGCACACAGCAGCGTCCTTGCCCCTTTGACATCCCTGCTAAATTGGGGCTCCCCGTTCCCAGGCAAGCACTCTGCTGCAACTCCGGCCTCTTGATCCTCAGTTTTTACCCAACTTCTCTGCTTAGATCAGGTGAGCCTGTGCTGTTAAAGTTTTATTTACTTTGAATTTCAGTGCTTTATGAACATATATTTGATACACGGTAATGAAAAGCGACACCTCTTGTTATTTACGGCCTGCCTCTCAGAGTTCTCCCTCCCTCTGCTTGCCTTTCTTGGTGGTTATTGCTGTGAGAGAGAGCTGGTGGTCTTTGAAGCAGGTGAGTTCACTGCCAGCTCGCTGAGGAGTGTGAGCTCCAAAGCAAAGCGCGAAAGACATGTTTTTGTAGGACGACATTTTGTCAGGATGCCTTCAGCTGCGGGCAGCCCAGTCCCTTGCTTTTAACATTTTATGCCACAGTTGGGATTGCTGAAAGAACTTGACTGGACCCAGAAACGGGCATCTGTCATTGAGATCTGCCTTGCCTGCCCTCATCTCTGGATTGTGTTTTCTTTCTTTCTTTCTTTCTTTCTTTCTTTCTTTCTTTCTTTCTTTCTCTCTTTCTCTCTTTCTTTTTTCTTTCTTTCTTTCTTTCTTTCTTTCTTTCTTTCTTTCTTTCTTTCTTTCTTTCTTTCTTTCTTTCTGCCTGTCTGCCTGTCTTCTTCCTTCCTTCCTTTCTACTTATTTGCTTTTCATTAACTTTCATTGTGAGGCTTCCTTGTGGCTTTTCAGGCAGACGTCCCTCACCCACTCCTGCCTTCTGTCTCTCTGCCACTCTTCCTTAGCGTCAATCTTAACCTCTGCCTTCCCCTTTCCACCGTGGACACTCATATGTCCTCTCTGCCTCCCTCCTTCAGTTCCTCTTTCTCCTCATCTCCTGGGTCCCTTTCTAGTTTACTGGCCTTTGCCTACCCTTGCTTCCATCCAGACACGCGTGGTTGACATTTAGAAACTAGGTTTGCACGTGAGAGAATACGTGGCACTTGGTCCTCCTGGGCCCCGGTAACTTCACATAATATGTTTCCAAGAATATCCATTATCCTACGAATTCCATAATGTCTGTTTGCTATTCCGTTAGTTTCATTCGTCGCTCTCCTCTCCCATTTTCACAGGAAATATGTCTGCGGACACCAGGAATGATATTCTCGGTGAGAGGAGAGCGGAAGTCTTCAGGTTGGCCCCTAGCGGCCTAAGGGTTGGGTCTACTGTAGGGCTTTTTAGATAGCTGCACGGCTTGGTAGTAACTGTGCCGGAGCCTATGAGAGAAAAGTAAGCCTGTGGCTACTCTAGAGTGAGTCTCACAGGAATGAGGAGTCTCTAGAAATCCTGCTGAATAAACTACACTGTCGTCCTTGTGGGTAAAAGAGCCAGGCTTTGTACAATGTAAGATGGTGTGTGTGCAATTTTGTGTGTATGTGTTTATGTGTGTACCTGACCGTGCTTGTAGGTGCCTGTGTGGAGATCGAAGGTTGCTCTCTGGTCCACCTAGGGTGTGGTCCTCAGTTTCTCTCCACCTCACGTACTGATTCAGAGACTCTTACTGAACTCACTATTCGGTTGGACTGGCAAGTTAGGTAAAGCTCCAGGATCCTCACGTCTCTGCCTCTTAGGGCCGGGAGCACTGGCTATACGCTAATCTCTCTATCTGTGTTGAGGCTCGGTGCCTCAGGGCCTCATGCTTGAGCAGCAAGCAGAATTTATCCACTGAGATACCTCCCAAGCCCTATCTTTTATGCTAAGTGGATACACCTAAGGACCCTGTCTTTGAACCCGCTCTGTATCTTGAGGCCTGGATTAGCACCTTTATTTACATAGATTCTGGAAACACTTCTTGCATAACACAGTTTCATTTCTGCTAATGGTCCTCGCTCATTATCTTCTCATTTGATCTAGTCAGCAAACAACAGAGTATATATGATAGCAAAATCTTAGAAGATGAAACTATTACACTGGCCGTCCTGGAGCCGACACAATCCTGTGTTAGGCCAGTAGGTGAATATGCCTGACTCCTTGGGTTGATCTGATGTTAAATCGTTATCAAGGATTCCTTAGAAACTGTCATGAAATCTCTTGGTTCCTGAGTTTTCCCAGAGCTGGCTCCCTTTGGGGGAGCTCCTGCCTGTGCCTGGGATTGTGTGGGCCTACACCCGTGTGTGCAGGGGAATTACACGATACATTTGATCATGCTTACACTTCCCTGAGATGTTTTGTTTCAGAATCCTGGAGTGCTATAATTTCCCCTCCTTTCTCCAGAAGAGACTGGCTTCTTTCCCCCCTGCCCTGGGCTGGATTAATGCTTAATGATGGCGTGGGAGGAGGAACAAAGTCTGTGGGGTGTGATCAGAGGTTAGTCTTTTCAAGCACCGCTAGCCCTTTTGTCCTGTGTCTAAACTGTTCACCAGCCTCCTGCCGGGCTTCCTGCAGAGACGGATTGATAGAGTTCAGACTCTTCTGGCCCTGGGCAGCAGAGCAAATTCCCTGTGGCCTGTGGACAAGGGCCAGCTCCAGGGACCAAAACCTCCTGGTGCTGGAGCCTTTAGGGACCAGATGGTAGAGGCAGTTGGAAGTCCAGGGGCCGTGCATGACTTTCCTTGTAGAGCTGGGACAGGGAGGGCTACTCTGAGTCTCCTTCACAGTGGTGAAGACCTGGAGGGGTACAGGGAACAAACATGGGTGGCTAGTTGGCCCCTGTAAGGAAAAACTTAACCATGCACGGACCGGAAGCCTGCTACCTTTTAGAGATGTTTGTGTCACATGAGCAACTTGAACAGGGCTGGCACTACAACCTTCAAGAGACCCTTGGGTTTGGATGTGGGGATGAAGCCAGGGAATCATGAAACCGATGGTGTTCCTTTACTAATGGGTTCTGTGAAGTCCAGGTTAGCCCTCAGGGTAGCCTACAACCTGTCCCTTCCTGGTGTGGCATTTGAAGATAAAGTTAGCTTCCACTCACTGTCTCCTCCTTGAGGTCAAGAGGGTGGGGAGGTGCTTCAGAAAGGACTCTGGTTTTCTTTGGTGGCAAACAAGAGAAATATCTCTGACCCTGAAACAAAGAGATCACTTTACAGATGGAGCTGGGGGTCTGAAGAATAGGAAGGAGGAAGATGAAATTGGCGAGTAGGGTGGCGCCTGCCCTCTTAGACACCAGGGACAGGAGGCCAAGCTGAGACCACACACAGATGGACAAATGAGAGGAGGCTCTCTGGCCTTGCCCTGTAGCTCTTGGTAGGATGGTGGCTGAAAGATCGCAGTGCTTTGTGGGATATGAGGGGCTCTTCATCACAGACTCCCCTCTGTCCTCTTTCACCTCTTTTTTCTGTTTTAATTTTTGCTTTTTGAGATAACCCGGCTTCTCTCTTTTACCACTTTGACGGGAAGATGACGATGGTACCAGGGACAAACCATCTTAGGCCACTGTGGACTTCCGAACACAGCTTGCTAAAATGATCCTTGCAGGATGGAGCCTTCCAAGAACGCCAACCCCATCTTCATTGCTGGCTTTCACCCCTGCTCACTGTGTTCAAGAATGAACCCTGCCATTGGGTGCTGTGTGAATTTGGGTGAGGTTTTGGCCACTTCTTTCTCTGTGGCTGAGATGAAGAGTCTTCCAGGGGTGGGAATTGAGTCCCCTTTTATGCACTTATTGGCTTCCCAGTGTTTCTGGCCGGGCTGTGGACAGATGGATGGATAGAAGTAAATTTAATGCTGGGGGATTATCAAGCAATCTGGTCTCAGTGGGGAAGAGGAAATGGGAAAGTTACTTTCTGAGCAAGAACAAGTATCCGTCAACTCCGCCTTGTGATTCGATGATAGAATAATTAAGTGACTTATCTTCTCAGGATACATATTAAAATAAATAGGCACCATCTATCATATGTCATCATTTTGTCTAAAACACATATGAAAAGATTTGTGCATACCAACACGCCATGGAACAGGACAGATCTTGAATCAGTGGCCTCAATTTGAACTTGCAAATGCTTTTAATTTTAAAAAGCATTTGAGCCAGTCACTTTCATAAATGAAGTTACAAGCACTTGGCAAAACAGAGGAGTCACCAAGTTGTACAAATATTTTCCTAATAGTTTGGCTTTTTTTCATTCCTTTAAATATCAAGTAATAATGCTTTTTAATGTTTTTTTGTAAACATGGGATGTTTTAATGCCCAAGAAGCTGTATGTCATAAATAAGCTTTATTATCTGTCAAAAAGGATGAAAATATAACTTTACATTTCTGTTTTAAAGTAATTTTAGTGCCTATTAGCTATAAAGTAACAGTTATATATAATTTAGAGTATGTAGTCACTCCAAACAACTTGACATTTTCACACAAACACAGAGGCGTAATAATAGCCCTGGGATTTCATTGGAAGTATGCAGCACTACAGGATATTAAAATAACTTATGGTGCACTGTAATTCTTGTTTTGTATTTGTCCAAGTAGTTGTGAAGCAGGCAATAAAGTAGTAAAATAAAAAGCTGGGCTGCAACTCCAGCGCCCTTGCTTCTTAAAGTTGCAGGCTCCCTTTCCCGCAGAGCGTGGTTAATCCGTCAGGGTTTCTGTGTTGGCCTCCACTCTTTCTTTCTTTATCGTGTCTTCCATCTCGGCGGCAGCTACAAGTCCTTTGTCTTAGCTTACTCCTGAAGAGGCTTCAATAGCTTCTCCGAGGAAAACTTGCTGCTCTTGGGATGGATGGGAGACCTTGGCTCTTCCCTGGTAGAGGAAGAGCGTGCTACTTGTTGCTTTTAGGAGGATGTGTACACCCCAATGAGAGTTTGGCTAAAACAAACAAGCCAACGAGGGGACACAGAACCCCAACTTACAGTGATGGTTGTAAGTCTATAAACAAGGGTCGCCGCACAGTTGGCCAGGGTGAGGCTAACTGCACTCGGTGTGGAGTGTGCGTGCACACGGGGCATAGCCATACATCTCCTTCGGGCTGGCGGGAAGGGGATCTTTGAGGAAGGGAGCGTTGTGCAAATACCGCGGAGCAGATGTAAGGGCGCTATTTAACCTACTTAAGAGAAAAAGCCGTTTACAGCATCACTCACAGGCTGACATATAATTATGCCTGCCTCATTAAAGCATGCCCAACATTACCCTCTCGCTGGCAACCTGTCCTGCCACATGTCCTTGAACAGAACGGGAAGGCATTTCTTTAACACACTCCTTAATTGTGCCTTTGCATTAATTTTGATTGACTTTTGCCCATCGGAAGGCTCACAGTAGCATTTGGATCCAGCAACACACAGGCGGAATGAAGATCCGGCCATACTCCATTCCTAAATATTATCCCTGAGAGAGAAGCTAAGGAAAAACATAATTTTTGCATGGTTCAAGGTGGGTACCATTTATAATCTCCATCTTGCAATTAAAACCACTCAAGGATTTGACTTCTGTTCATTTTAATTGAAGTGGTATGCGGGCAGGGATTAGGTGAGAACACAGATGTGCACAAAATTAATACAGACCTGGAGAAATGTCTTTTCCCCATCAAAGGCCCGACCAAATGTTCACAGATGGGTTTGAGAGGACCCTTAGCGAGTGATCCAGCAGGGCTCGCTTGGGTCATTCCGCGGCGGCTGAAGACACTTTTCACTGGGAAAGACACACCCCTTCCTTTCCCTTTCTAAATCATTGCTGTACTTGATTAGCTAATGTCATTAATTTGCGTCAGTGCACCTAAATGAAAGGAAAAACAAATTAGTTCAATAAATGTACTTTATAGATGACGGCTTAAGGAGGTGGGGCCATCCTCAGCTAAAGGATATTAATTAGAGATATTTAACTGTGGACGTCTCTGCTGTCAGGTGAGGTAAAAGAAGAAATAGAAGGGGAGGCAGTTTGAAAGGGTTCTGAGGGTTATGATTATTATTACCATTTTTATCACTATTATTATTTCGTTGTTCTGGATTAGTTACAGAAGTGTAGACTAAACCCAGAGCTTTGCACACCCTGGGTAGGTATTCCACCACTGAGCCGCATGTCCAGCCCTTTAAAACACTTTTTATATTGAAACGGGGTTTCACAAAATTGTTCAGGACGGCCTTGATCTCACTGTATAGCCCAGTCGGATTGAATTTGATAATCCTGCCTTAGTTTCCCCCTGTGAGTAGTTACAAGCACTGGGCACCCAGGCTGACACTGGAGGGCCCTGCTGGATGGCAAGGGCTTTGCAAATGGAAGCCAGGCCGGGAAAATCTGCACCAGAGACGAGAGCTCTGGGCAGGTCCTCCCATGCTGCTTCCTCTGCTGTTCCTGCACGCTAATTGTGACTGTCACATAACAGGTGTGCAATAAAACACTTTGAATAAACAGAAAGATGAATTTGTATATTACATTTTTAATTCTAACACAGGCCTTCCCCAATATCTTTAAATGAATAATGAACGACAGAATGCCTATCACCTTAAGCTTCAATCATTTATGACTTCACGGCACGATACCGCAGCCTCTGAAGAATTTCACATGAAAAGAGGCAAAAAAAAAGAAAATTAATATAAAAATCCCATAGTTTCCAATGCAAGTTAATTCTTCAAGTGAATCTGGTAAAAATTTGAAGACATGGAAATTTAACATCAAATAGAAATCTGGCGTGGACCGTCGCGAGTGCCCTTCTCAGAGGTGCCTCTCCCGCCCGCCCGCCCGCTCTCCGTAGCTCTCCCATCAGGCACAGGATGCGGCCAGGCTCCAGGCCAGGACTTTTTGTTTTTTTTTTTAATTTATTTATTTATTAAAGATTTCTGTCTCTTCCCCGCCACCACCTCCCATTTCCCTCCCCATCTCCCAATTAAGTCCCCCCCCTCCTCAGCCCAAAAAGCAATTAGGGTTCCCTGTCCTGTGGGAAGTCCAAGGAACCCCCACCTCCATCCAGGTCTAGTAAGTTGAGCATCCAAACTGCCTAGGCTCCCACAAAGCCAGTGCGTGCAGTAGGATCAGAAACCCATTGCCATTGTTCTTGAGTTCTCAGTAGTCCTCATTGTCTGCTATGTTCAGCGAGTCCAGTTTTATCTCAGGCTTTTCCAGACCCAGGCCAGCTGGCCTTGGTGAGTTCCTAATAGAACATCCCCATTGTCTCAGAGTGTGGGTGTACCCCTCGCGGTCCTGAGTTCCTTGCTCGTGCTCTCTCTCCTTCTGCTCCTGATTTGGACCTTGAGATTTCTGTCCGGTGCTTCAATGTGGGTCTCTGTCTCTGTCTCCTTTCATTGCCTGATGAAGGTTAATATTCAGGAGGATGCCTATATGTTTTTCTTTGAGTTCTCCTTATTTAGCTTCTCTAGGACCACTAATTATAGGCTCAATGTCCTTGTTTATGACTAGAAACCAAATATGAGTGAGTACATCCCATGTTCCTCTTTTTGGGTCTGGCTTACCTCACTCAGGATAGTGTTTTCTATTTCCATCCATTTGTATGCAAACTTCAAGAATTCCTTGTTTTTTACTGCTGAGTAGTACTCTAATATGTATATATTCCATACTTTCTTCATCCATTCTTCCATTGAAGGGCATCTAGGTTGTTTCCAGGTTCTGGCTATTACAAACAATGCGGTTATGAACATCGTAGAGCAGGCCAGGACTTTGAATGGCATCTCTGGATGCGATGTCGCAATCTGCCCTTTCCTCAAGCTAAGTAGCTCTCCCCCTCCATCGCATTCAGCCACAGGTAAGACTCCCTGAAGGAGATAATCTACGCTGTGACTGAAATTCTTCGAAGGTCTTGTGACCATTTTGACCTAATTCTTCTTTGTGTGTGTGCATGTTCCTGCGATGGTATGTGTGCACATGTGAAGGTAAATATATGTCCGGCTTCTTATCTTGGAGACAAAGAAAGTCTTTCCCTAACCTAGAACTTGGCAGATGAAACTAGGCTGACCAGCCGGAGAGTACCAGTGAGTCTGTCTCTGACTCCTGAGTGCTGGGATTGCAAGCCTGGGATTGCATTACCATGCTCGGGATCCAACTTGGGTTGTCCTGCTTGACCAGCACTTTCCCAAGTGAACTAGCTCCCCAGCTCTAAAGCCCAACTCTCCGCTGAATTGCAGGGACATGTTCATATGTAGAGAAAATAGCCATCCACAACCAGAATTCTAGCCGTGTGAGAAGGCTGGGGCTACATCTTAGCGACTCAAGATTTGGGGACAACTTCTTGGCTAGTGTCTGGGCTACTGGACTAATTAACTTTTCTGTTAACGGTTACATTTTATTCTTGCAAAATACGAATGGTTCTGATAAATCGAGATATAACTTGGCATAATTATGAGGTCTCGAATATCTCTTTTATGAATTTCACAGTTCTCCCAAATTCTCAGGTTGAAATATCATTAGCTAAGACACAGGGGTCTGAGTTGATAGACGTGACATTGGCAGAAAGGATGAGTTCAATTCCAAAGGGATCATGGGAGTTAGAAAAATTCAAAAATGATTTATCATCTCTACCACATATTTTACTAATTGGATGAATGTTTTAATTTGATTTTTTTCCCCCTGAAATTCTAACAGATGAGATCTGACAGAGATGCTCCTGCTTGCCCGCCATCAGCTAGGACCTGAGAGCTCTTCCTTTCATGGCTTTCCTAGGCAAGACAGTGCCCTTAGGGCTGAATCAGGTGATGGGGAAAGCAGGGCAGCTCATGTCCCTACAGTTCTAACACCCCATCACTGGTCAGCGCTGGCACCTGACACTTCCTTCTACAGTGTATACCTGACTGATAGCCTTACCTGATGACTTCCCAACTTCCCAGTGTCCTTAGCACCTGTTTCTATCAAGATGACATTAGACAGTGAGCGAGAGTCATTAGAGAAAACCTTTACTCATGGCCTTTGCAAAATTTTGTCTACATAGCCAATAAATTTGCCCAACACAAAAGGCTGCTGTGGCCTCAAGTGGATACCCAACACAGGTATTTATGGGTCACCTGAGGCCAGCCAGAGGACTGGAAAATGTCACCATCTCTGTTCCAATTTGACCCACTTCAGCTGAACTTAGTTCTGCGGTGGAGGCAATGTCGTCTTTCTTGCTTAATTAAAGAACTGAAGAATGGAGAGAGACTTTTGTTTATTTTCCTCTTTGTTGACTCCTGTCTAAAATGCCAGGCAAAGCAATTATCCTGAGGTTTGGTGCTGGTTCCTAATAGGTTCATGTGTTTTCTTAGAAAGAGAGACTCGCAAAGGATGCACCTAATGTGCCCTTCTCCATGACCTTGGCATTTTAGAGATAATTTTTTCTCAACCATAGTGGTAATGGTTGGGGTAATCGAGTCTGTGATTCAGTAACAAACAGCCCCTGGGTCTCATTCATAGTGTAGTTAAGGTGCCTCTTCCCTTGTGAAATGCCCAGGGACTGGAGAAGCTCAGAAGTTAAGGACACTTGCTGTTCTTCCCTGGTACCATACGGCAGATCACAACTGCCTGTCCCAGAAAATCTGATCTCCTCCTCTGGGCTGCAATGTACCTGCATGCATGAGATGCGCAGACATACACATACTCATAAAATAATAAATAAATTTTAGAAACAAAAACATGCCCAGGATCTGGGGTGATGTAGCAACTCTTCTCCGGAAACTTGCTGGGCCTGGGGTCTGAACAGTAATGCTCACTTGAAGCTTTTGTCGGGTGGATGAACAGCATGTAACTTTTCTCAAGATCTCATTGGCCAGATTAAGTCATGTGATCAGCCCTGACTTCCTGTGGAAGGAGTTGGGAGACCCTCTGTGCCTGAAAGGAGCAAGGAATGTTTGGAACAGCCCCGAGTTTCTGCTGTAAAGTTTTCTTTGAATCTTTCAGGTATGTCCAACCTCTTGACATTGTGACAGGGCCCAAGATCTGCCTAGCTGGGTTTTAAAATGGGGCCAAAAAAATCTGTCTTAGGGTTTCTATTGCTGTGAAGAGACCCCATGTCCAATGCAACTCTTATAAGGAAGCATTTCATTGGAGTGGCTCACTTACAGGTCAATGGTTTAGTCCATTATCATCTTGGTGGTACAGGGCAGCATGCAGGCAGATGTGGTGATGGAGAATTAGCTGGGAGTCCTACATCTTGCAGGCAACAGGAAGTGTTCTGTCACACGAGGTGGTATCTTGAGCATATATGAGACCTCAAAGCCCATCTCCATAGTGACACACTTCCTCTAACAAGACCACACCTACTCTAACAAGGCCATATTTCCTAACAGTGCCACTCCCTCTAAGATTATGGGGACCACTTACATTCAAACGATCACAAGATCTAATAAAAAATCGAAGTAATTTTTGTGTTGGGCCCCATTCATAACTATCTTGTGCAGCATGCTGGCAGTGGGTGGGACATGCATTTTTATTTGTTTATATATCTAATTTTACATGTATGAATGTTTTGTCTGTCAGTTCAGATGCATATGGACCGTGTGTGTGCCTGGTGCTTGCAGAGTTCAGAAAAGGCATTGGATCCTCTGGAACTGGAGTTAAGGATGGTTGTGAGCAAGCACACAGGTGCTGGGAGCTGAAACTGTGTCCTCAGCAAGAACAACAAATACTCTTAACCTCTGAACCATCTCTCTAGCCCCCATTGACCTTTGACAAACATAGACTTCTTAGACTATAAAAGCCTCCCAGATCTTTCTAGCATAGCCCTGTCTTGAAGAAGGCAGAAGTGGATCTTGCTTTGAGGGCGCCTTCCTAGCTCCCTCCCACGTGCCCCTGCTTCTTCGGAAAGCCTGGTACGGGGCTTACAGAACCTCAAGAATACACTCTTCTTGTCCCCTGTGACCTCACTGCCAAGATGCCAGCAGGATGAAATACTCATACCTGTCAGAGTTGAAGGCCTAGGAGAAAACATGGCAGAGAACACTGTAGAGGCGAATCAGCCACACCAGTGGGACATGCACCCATTGTCCAAGCTCCTGCCATGCAGGCTATTGCTTACTATCCCTGTCAGCCAGACAGAAACCTGATCTATGCAAACTCCCATGTCTCCCTCTTGTTCTGCCTCTCCCAATCCTGTCTCAGAATGCAGAGGTCAGGATATATCAGGAAGAAGAAACAACCTGCATAAAAGTCAGGAGGCAGTAGGGACCACCAGACTTCAGGCCTTAAAGGGTCGCTACTATCTGTATGGGGGGGGGGTCACACAAACTGAAGGAAATATCAGTGCGTGGAGAAGAAAAACAGTGTATGGGCTTGCTGGTGGCTTGGACTCTCACTTCTTTCACGTATAAAGCTGAAAGGCATAGGGAAGGATGTAGGATTTTACACTGCTTGTTTCTTCCTTTTTTCCCCCTCTTTATTTTAATTCTATCATTAGTGTCCAGGCCGGAGGGAGCATGGCCATGCTAGCTACTGTGGGCCTTGGCAGGGCAGAAATCCCAAGGAGACATTGTGAATTTATTGGCAGTGGAATTCAGCAACTATGAGACATGCTGAGTGCGTTCAACAGGCACATGTACCGCACGCAATACTACCTCCTGAAGTTTCTAGTTTAAAGACAGTTCCCAAAATTCTGTTAGGTAGAAAAAAAAAAACCTAGAAATTTGGTGACAGAAGCTACCATAGAAGTAAAGTGCCTTTCCTAGTCTTCAAAGTAAATCTGTAATCCTATTACTTGGGAGGCTGAGGCAGGAGGATCCCACTAGTCCAAGGCCTGTTTGACTCTAGGATAAGTACAAGGCCTGTAAGAAGCTCAATGAGACCTTAGTGTCAAAGCAAAAATGGAAAGAAGACGGGAGGGTAAGAGTGGTGTATGTATTGGCTCCATGAAAGAGCACTTTCTGAGCAAGTGCAAGGCCCTGAGTTCAATTCCCAGGAGCTCCAAAGAGAAATATAGTTGCACATTGGAAAACCTCTAACTGTCAAAGAGAAGGCAACCTGTGTTGGCCTCTGGCCAGCTCGGTCATGGTCATCTCCTCCTACTTTCTCTCAGCATAGAGACGTGGCCATGTCCTTCCAAGGCTGAATCACATGATGAGGGACAAAGCACATGATTATTTGCAATGGCTGCTGTCAGTGCCTTTAGGGAGAATCCTCAGAAGCAGAGTTCGCTATTCAAAGGCTGTAACAAATGTAAAACACACATGAAAACTGCATCTCAGAAAAAATCACACATAAACGGACCTTCCTGCTGGTTCTACCTGAAAGGCTAGATCGTATGTTATAGGGTCTGTTCTTTGCTGTCATTTAGATTTGTATTTTAAGAAAAAAAATGTGTGTGTGTGTGTGTGTGTGTGTGTGTGTGTGTGTGTGTGTGTGTGTGTGTTTGCGCGCGCCTGAGTGTGCATGGGAGCACAGAGGCCAGAAGAAAGTGTCAAATCTCCTGAACCTGGAGTTTGGATAGTTGTGAGCTGCCCAGGGTGGTTTGCACCACTGAGCTATCTCTCTAGCCCTCTAGGTTTGGATATTTTGATGGCCGAGGAAACATAGATTATATTAGGGCACACTGTGACCACATGGCTCTCCTCATGGCAAGTGTTTTCAGTCTTTGCTCTACTCTTCCATGAAGAGATCAGTTCCTTTTTCTTACTGCGTTTAATTTACCTACTCTTGCATGTATCTTGCGGATTTGCCTTATGTATTTTACATCTTGCCTATAAGATTTATCAGTGAAAATGTTTTATAGAATTCTTTGGGCTCATGTTCTTTATTGTAACACCCCCCCCCATCAGGTTCAGACATTTATATTTTCTTCTTTTATAACTCACATTTTATATTAAAACACCTGCCAGTAATTTTACTGTCTTCATAGAAGGAGGATGTTACGGTGTGGATCTGAATGGTCCCCAGAAGCTCCTGTATTGGAGTGGGCTGCCGTGCATAGGACTGTGGGAGGGGCTTGGTGAGAGGAAATGATGTCATTTGGAGACTGGCCTATGGTGAGGCAGCAGCCTGGCCCAGGGGGTGCTATCACCGCAGTGTCTTGCCTTGCTGTGAATTTAGAAACTAGTTTGTATGTTGTCTTATTTTTGCTAATGATTTTCTGTAATAATGAATATCATGCCTCTTTATTTCTGTAAATATTTTTCTTTGGCCTTTTGTAGGTTTTATGGTTGATTATAAATACTTGTGTTAAAATTACTCTCAGGAATTCTGTATTCTCTCTTACTCCTGTGAATATAGGACAAGATACTGACATCTATATTAATGTTTGCCTGGCTATCTCTGACCAGTATTGTCAATTGCTATAAGTATATGGTCTCCCTCCATCTCTGGTCTATCTCCATGTCTCTGGAGACAGGCAGGCAACCATCTCACACTTTCTAAAGTAGTTTCTTTCCTGTCTGGAATTGTTAAAGTGACAATAATGCCATCCTGGCCTCTTTGAAATAATTTCTGCCTGGCCATTTCTAAAATGTATCCTAGTTTTTGTTTTTATTTAGCTGTTTTATTTAACCTGTTATCCTAGATTGTAGTGTGGATTCTAATTGGTTTTAACAATAAAAACCCTGAGCCAGATCTATTGGTAAACGCTGAAAGATCAGAGAAGCAGAGTAGAGCCAACCACTGGTTCTGACCTCTACAGAATGAATCCTCAGACCAAATGGGCGAGAATCCTCAGACTTGAGCTACAGTTTCCTCCCGTCTTATATTTCTTCCCCTGCCTAGCCATATCCCTTCCTAGCTCTACCTCCCTAGTATTGGAATTAAAGGCGTGTGACTCTCAAGTACTGGAATTAAAGGTGTGTGTTTAATTAAGGCTAACTAGTGGCTCGCTCCTCACTCCAGTCTTAAGATAAGCTTTATTTATTACATCACAAACAAAATATCACCAAAACACAATAGATTGCTATACAAATTGTATATTTTTGGTTTGTACTTTTTCTACTTCCAAAAGACATGCACATGGTTTTTCTTTGATGCTTTATATTTTTACTTTCATTATTAAGTTGATACAAATAAATTAATGAAAAATCACCCCCAAAAAGGTTGTTTTCAATAAGTCTATATGTCCCTTAATTCTTCTCCTTAAGGAATCTGATCATTAACACCATTACATGATGTAGTTTGGATTCTTTGTAACCTGTCTGTCTTTACAGAGCGATATTTATAACTTGGAATCATTTTATCTTATAAAAATAGAATTATGTTGCCACTGGACATATTTAAACCCATAATGAGTAGTATTTGTCTGAACATGCAAGTAACAGAAAACATGAACCTAACAAGACAATCATTTCTCAGTAGCTATAAGAAACAGACTCTGAACGTTCCTTTCTGGATGGCAGTTTCTAGTTTTTTTCTTTGAGAAAACACCACACGTTTACACAAACAGTGAAGATGCACGCTGGAAGTGTGACTATTCAGGATGATTCTTCAGGTGTTCAAAGTTAAAGGGAAACCTGACTTCACTCGGCAAACAGCCCTTGCTGCTCTCCCTGCTGGGAGCATCAGGCTCCAGAGAAGCTGGTGTTGTTTGGAAGGGCAGCCCAGCTCTTCTGGAACAGATGTTGCCTTTGTGTCTTGGAATGTGTCCTCGCTCCAGCTTTCATGCTGCTCTTGTTCATTTTGTTTCTTCATTTTTCTTTATCCTTTCTATTCAGAAGGTAATTTTGTATTTCTATATGTGGGGATAGTCACACTGTCTACTGTTACCTTCTGCAACATGGGCTGCAATCCTGACAGCATGTCCTGACTTTTTCACATCTCCTTGCTGTCTGTCTGTCTGTCTGTCTGTCTGTCTGTCTGTCTCTGTCTCTCTCCATGTCCTCCCTTTAGGTTGGTTTGTTTCTTCTCATCTCTCATCTTTTCTCTCTTCATGTGAGTTTCTTTTCTTAGTCAGGTCCAGCAGCCCTCTTCTGATTTCCACTGAGGTTTATACTAGGCAGACGGTCCTTCTGAGCTTAGAACACATTTGTGCTCATACCGTGCTGTACTTTCAAGACGCCTCATGCTGTCTCTGCCTTTATTATTTCTTGTGGGAATAAAATGATGAAAAGAAAGAAAGAAGAAAGGAAGAGAGAGAGAGAAAGAAAAAAAGAAAGAAAGAAGGAAGGAAGGAAGGAAGAAAGAAAGAAAGAAAGAAAGAAAGAAAGAAAGAAAAAGAAAGTCTCCATTATTCTCAAAAGAAGCTGGGATGAGGAGGGGGCAGTGCTAAGGAACGCGGGTGCAGTCCAGTCCTTAGTCACCAGGGATGTCATTGGTATGGTGTCTACTATGTCTGCACACCTCCTGACTAAGTAGGCAGAGCAAATGCAGTGATCAGACAGCCCTCAGCTTGCACGGCTGAAACGCACCCCTACCCCCTCCTCTGCTCTGGGTGGCGCATCCTTCTCTCAGCCCCATCACCTGCAGCAATTTCCCTATGAAGGACAGTCACCTTGCTTTGTCTTCTCATGTTCTGGCTGGTGTTGGAGAGGCCCCTTAGGGCAGCTGGACTCTCAGAGTGTCAGGAAGCCAAGTTTTCATAAAAGGTGGCTAGTCTCTTCTCACTGTGGAACATCTCCTCCAATACAGCCATCAACATTATTTTTAAAAAGCTTTTTCTTTTTTACATGTATGTGTGTTTGCATATATTTGAGCACATATGTTTGCATATATCCGGACACATACTATATGTATGCATATGTGAGTCCATATGTATGTGGGTACATATGTATATGGTGTAAGGGACAAGGGGTATGCAAGCATACAATGCCTGTAATTGCCTACAGATGTCCAAAGTGATGTTAGGAATCTTCTTCAATCTCTTCTACCTTACTCATCCAGGCAGAGACCCTTCTCAATCAACTAACTTGCTGATACAGTTAGTCTTGCTAGCAGCTTGCTCTGGGCATCTCTACCTTTGCTCTCTGAGGCCGGAATGACAGGTGAGTATCTTTCTTGCATTTGCGTGGGTACTTGGGATCTGCGTTTCCATTCTCTTGCTTCTGGAGCAAGCACTGTACTCTGCGAGCTGCCTGTCCCCACCCCTGCCATCACACTCTTAATCATCTTAATTTTCAGTCATTCTCTTATGGCTTTAGGGCTTTCAAAGTCACTTTGTACATGTTTTTACGGGCAAAACCCACTAATTTAACACACATTTTAGAGAGTGTGGTACATGCTGCTTTGTGGTAATATAAGATTGTCTAGACAGGGGTAGGGATAGAGAGAGGTTAAGTCCAGATTGCAAGCCAGGTACAACTTTTATTAGGCCATCAGAATAAAATAGTGGGACACTGAAGCCACCCAGAACATGGCGAATGGATGTCACATACGAAATGTTTCCTATCTTCTCACCTCTGCCCTGCTCCTTTGGTCCTACTGAGAGAAGGCAGGATGTCAACTTGGCAAATACATAGGTATCCAAGTCCCACATTCTCATCCTCAAACTGGCAATTCTGCTGGTGGCAGAAACCCCGGATGTCACCGAGCTCACAGGATCTGTTATGGAATTTGCTTGAAGAATGACAATAATTGCACGAGCTATTTAGGGGTAGAAATGGAAAGCACGAATTAAACCATTCTGCGTTTTAGCATCAAAAACTTCGGAGTCTGAAATACCCAGTTTTGTCTAAATGAGGGATGAGCACCTCATCATGTGGGCAAGCGCTGGGAATAGAAAAATAAGCAGACCGATCGTCAGGCACAATCCGATAAGAGAATCCATGTTTTTAAAGATACGGCCTTGTAGTTCTTACAGGCAGCAGTTAGATAAAGGGAAGGACGGAAACAAGACCCGTTCCCAGGGGATTGCCCATGACAACGTAACAGATGACTCCAGATGACAGCGCGAGAGCAGGAGTGGGAAGAAATTATATTACCAAACTGTTGTTGATGGTCATAATGCGATTTCACCACCAAATAACCAAACCTGAAAGACCAATGTGTCTTTCAAGATGATTTAGAAGGACCCTCTCATGGAGGATGTCAAGAGATGAACGTGATGTCTCCTCTCATTTCGAGAATGGCTTCTTGGCATCAGCCACGGCGGCATGTCGCAACATGTCATTGTGGAGGCATTTTAACACGTGGCCAGAATTGATGTCCGCCCTCCAGACCATGGCATTGTTTAGGGGCAACTCATTGCATTTGCTCTCACCGATTTGGATCTCAGTTGTAATAATTTAAAAAATCAATATTGTCAGTTTTAAAGATCCAATACACAGGGCTGGAGAGATGATGGCTCAGTAGATAAAGAGCTTGTGGTCCAAGCATGAGGACCAGCGTTCAGATCTTTACAACCTACATAAAGGAAGGGCAGGTGTGGAGACCCACTTGTAATCCCAGTACATGGGAGGTGGAGAAAGGGGACCATGCTGACTAACTGGACTAGCCAAACCAGAGGACCTGGGTGCAGCCAGAGATCCTACCGAGGTAAATAATGTAGAGAGTGACTAAGGAAGGTCCCCCTCCCCCAATGTCAACCTGTGGCTTTCACAAGCACGTATGCACATGTGTACACACACTGTGCACGTGTTTACTCACATGTAGAAACACACTGACATACGTCCATGAATGCCACACATGCACACACATACAAAAGTCCAATATTCTTAAAGAATTTGAGAGAGCTTACCACCTCCCACGAATAGTGTTTCTATCACTTTGAATCAGGTCACAAAGTGAAGAACGGTTAACAGGTTAAAAATACATCCATCTTCAATTTTTCCATTTTCAGCTATTACAAAACAAAAGTACTTCCAGGACAGGCACCAAAAACTACAGAGAAACCCTGTCTCGAAAAAATAAAAAAAAAAGAAAGAAAAACAAAACAAAAGTACTGAATGATGCCTTCCGGTTGCCGCCTTTTCTTTTGGAGATGGTTATAGAACCGTGTTGCATCCCTGAATGGGATGGACTTTTGTCCTCTGGATGCCCCTCAAACCCTCTGGAAGATGGCTTCACCTTTCTTAGAAGTCTTGCTTTGATCTGTCATAAACATTGCTTGCCATCAGCCTTGAAGACTATTCAAATGTTATTCATAATATATTCTTCAGCTTTATTTAATTCTTCTTGGCTATCAAATTTAATCACTTTCAAAGTCCCTCCTCCTAGCATACTGCCGTGGAAAGACCAGTTGTTTAGCTCCAAGGTTCTCACTCTTAACATGACTAACACCTTGAATTAGCCAGTTCTTTGCTGTAAGGCCATCTGTGCGTCATGGGATGCAGAGTGGTGTCCCTGTTTGCCACCCAGGAGATGCCAGCATTATCATCCACCCCAGAAGTGACAACAGAAATGCCAACAAATGTTGCCAACTCTATACCAGAAGGGTACACTCTTCCTTGGTCAAGACTCCTAGTGTAACTCAGAAGCTTCTGGAATATACTGGATCTCACACACACACACACACACACACACACACACACACACTCTACCCATCCTGCGTGTGAGCTCATGCTACAAAAGGAGCACAGCCAGCTCCTCTGTACTGTTTCCCTGGAGTTACTGATTGCTGCCATTTTGACCATTTGAGTTTCTATTCTTGTCATATTTATGCGAGCACACGTAATATAAAAAATTCAAATACATGCACACATATGCAAACACATTTTTGGTGGTTTCTTGTTGAGACTAACTTACCTCTTGTATGTATAAACTTACCTCTTGTATGTCTAACCCTGGCTAGACTTACACTCACTCTGTAGCCCAGGTTTCTCTCAAACTTGTAGCAGTCTTCTGTGGGATGACAGGAAAGAATCACCTCATCTGGTTTTATTTTCCTTGAGTAAACTGAGATGGACAAATAATATGTCTCCTTTATTCCCCCCCTCTTCAAGGTCTATTTCCCCAATCTAAGATGATTCTCTTATACAATGTTATAGTTTGGGTGTAACATGACCCCCGCAGGGGGCACTGCTTAGGGAGGTCATGCAACCTTTGGGAAGTGAAGCAGGAGGAAGTGGGCTTCTTGGGAGGGCAGGCTCTAAGGTTCTTTTCCTGGACATATTCCCAGTCCACTCACTGTTTCTGGTTCTTCTGAGATAAAGCAGTGAGCCATCCCAAACCAATGTTCTTGTTTAGAGCAGCTGGCAGCCCCGTGAAGGACTGCCATACTTTCACAGCTCAAGAAAAGCTAACTGGTAACCACAGTCATTGTAATTATCACATCAGGGACTTGCACACTGATACATAATCCATTCTGGCCTCCTGTGGCTGCTGGGATGTCTTTAGAGTTCGTGTGTTCTCCCAGTACCTGTCCAACAACCTAATGATGATCTGACCTAGCCCTGAGGAGTTCCTGGACCTTCCTTTGTCTTCACCACTTCAATGTTTATGAAGTGTTTATGTGAGTTATTTTGTAAAAATTGTCTTTTCTCTCACACTTTCTGAGCGTATTGGCTCTGTCTTTTCATTTTGCATAGGAATTCTGCAAAAGGGGTGTGCCTCAGTCTCAACCCATCGAATCAGCGGACACACGAGGTCACTTTGTCTTGTCACTGGTGATGCTAAGCAATTGCCTGCTGTAGTGGTTCATGCCAGAGACTCTATTGCAAACAGAACTTTCCGACAGTGATAAATAATTGGTGGGAAGTAGTCAGAGTCAATGCCAGCGTCATATTCTTCATCAGAACCCCACCCCCGAGTTTTAGGATCGGTTGGAGTCTGAACCAGGCATTAGTGTGCCGGTTGAAAAATGGCCCACGTTTTCTCTGACTATGAGAGAAAGTCTTCTTTTCTTCCCATTTACCCACTTATTCATGTCCCTGAGTACAGGCTTGCACACTCTCCTTTTAATCAATGAGTTTTAATTTATCGCTATCATCATTTATTTTGTGGCTCGTATTGTCCTGGGTTTGGCCAATGGGAGTCCCTCCAAGCTGGCTCTGGGTTGTGTTGACATGTTTCTGTCACTCTCTAAATACTTCTTGACTTTCTGGCAGGAAAAATGCTCCAGGCTCATCTTCCCTACGCCTTCCCCAGATGTAGCCTGTGGTCCAAAGGGTCCTGGTTCCTGCTAGTGAGAAAGAGCACTTGAAAACACCTCTCTGCATGCTGTGTGTGGTTGGTGACAATTTTAACTGGAGCAAATTTTGGTTAGGTCCCTATTATAAGCCACCAGAAAGTTTAAGAAACTGGTTCTCTCTTGTAGTTTCTTGAATTGGCTGATGGGAATGCATTCATCTTGGGAATGCCATAGCAAACAATACCTCCTGCAACCGCATTGTGTACCTTATACCTTATCACTGTCCACCTGTAAATGACATGACCTAGGATCTGTGGCTTTGGAGTGGTGCTGAGAGAGTAGTCAATCTAGAGCCAGGCACCTTTGGAGATGCAGGAAGAAGGAACCTGGTGATGGCCTCAGAAATGACAAAGAGTGAAGCATCTTCAGCCTGCTGCCTGGTTTGGAAGCCTTGAGCTTGGTGTGGTGCTCAATTCTTAGAGCCTTCTGAATGTGAAGGGATGAGTCTAGCAGAAGCCTGCCCCTCACTAATTGCATTCAATTGCATGAGATATTTCAGGGTCTGCTATGAGCTCTTGGCTCCAGAGCCCAGGCTGGTGAGTTCCAGGATTAGCTGGCAGCTGGAGAAAGAAAGAAAAGAAAGGAAAAACCCCACCACCAATCATCCAAGAGTCAGCACCACAGTGCATCCTGATCACACACTTGGCGAACGGGCTGAGGCACCCACGAGGTGGTAGCACAGTCTAGTTAAAGTGTTGGCAGACTCCGGGAGATGTCTTCTCCTGTTGTCTGGTTTTGATTGCAGTGGTTTGGGAAGCTGGCACATAGTTCGTTCTTGTTCTGAATACATTGGCCCAGAGCCTAAGCTCTTTTTTCTTTTGAGCCATCTGAACTTGGACCAACGGGCTCGTTCATTGAGATAATGTATGAACCCAGAACCTCAATCAAAAATATTAAGCATACAAAGCTGGCTTTTGATCTGATTATTAAAGCCACTCTTACAAATGACCAAAGTAGCAGCTAAATGTCTATTATGAAGACTCCAGTAGCAGCTGCTTATGCTTTTCAGGCCACACCATGTTGCTGTTTCAAGTGGGAGCACCAGGGTTCCTGAAAGTGTGATCATGGGCCCTTTTCACTAAGCCAGGAGGGGTGTGGTACTACCCTACTTTATAAACCTATGCAGAAACTCTTCTCATTGTTTTGTGGACAAGAAAGCATCTTAAGGTCCTGCTAACAAATCAGATATACACTTGTTGGGTTTATAAACATTAGGGAAAAGAGAATAAAAGACTGAATATTTCGAAAACGAGAAATAACTGTTAAGTTGGTAAATTCTCAGACTTGACATCATGGGTTCCTTGGGTAAGGAGAAAATTGGGGGAGGGGGAGGGTCAGAAACTGTCAATGGTTCGATTCAATGAGAGTTTGTTTCTCCTTCTGTCTCAGTCTGATTCAACTGACTGGTCCTTCAGAACAGCTCTGTATGTGAGACTCAGGGCCTGAGAAACCTTGACCTTGTGTGTTCTTCCTACTACAGTTCTGTGAGTATCAACCATTGGTCAATGAGAAGAAGACAGAGGTGGAGGAGGAAATGAGCGTGTGGCGGATAGGGAGAGTGGACAAGGCATGCGGTTATGTTGCTTCAGTGCGGACACACTTCACCTCTGCTTGCATTCTAGTGTGAACATTAGAACATTCCCTTATATTCTAGTGGGCAGAAGCTCTCTGGTTGTTTCATGTACCAAGGATGATTGGAGTGTGTAGATATCACATGTACAGAAGTGAGCCTGAGCAGTCACTGCCATGTGGCCAACAAGAATGAAGTGAGTCTTTGTTGCTGCTCATGTTGTGGGTGAAGGACTTTGCTGTAATTTAACCTCAGGACCATAAGAAGTGGCGATGAACTGTGCCTGCAAAGTGAGCATAGTGTGGTTGTGAGCATCTCTGAATCTCACTGAGCGCCTATGGAAAATAGCTTACTGAAGACTTAGATTAGACGCCTTTCCATTGCAATGTGGGACAAGTGGGGCTTTCTTCTAGCAGCCCTGCTCCTTAACACTGTGGCAGAAATCCAGCATAGGGAAGAAAAAAGAAACCTTGCCAGGAACTGCAGAAGAGGGGTACAGCCTGCAAAGGGTTGTGTCTGGAACCAACAGTATTTGAAGATGATGCCATTGTGTTTCCAGGAAACCCGGAGGAGTTTCTTGAGTAGCACACAAGAGTATTAATCATAAAAAAAACAGATTGATAAACAGTATGTGTTTATGTTAAAAATTGTGTTTCTCGAGTAGGACGGTGGTGGCACATCCTTTAATCCCAGCACTTGGGAGGCAGAGGCAGGTGGATCTCTGTGAGTTCGAGACCAGCCTGGTCTATAAGAGCTAGTTCCAGGACAGGCATCAAAGCTACACAGAGAAACCATCATCTCAAAAAACCAAAATAAAAATAAAATTGTGTTTCTTTGTGTAACAAGAACTCCCCATGAAACCCTCCTACAGAATTTCTCGTGTTAAGAAGACAAAACTGCCAATCAACTACAAAGAACTGGGCAGAAGATTTGAATAAGGTGCCATGCATAAGAGATGATTCCCATGGCCATCAGAAGCAAGGAGCTTGCTCAACTGCATTGGCCATCGGGGAGGCCGAAGAAGCAGTGCGGTGCTGATGGAGGTAAGGGGGGGGGGTTGATGGAAGAGGTAGCAGCTGCAGAGGGCAGTACTCTACAGCCACTTAGGCAGCTGCTGGGCAAGCATATAAAAGTCTTAAAATATGGCCTTTGACTAGCAGTTAAACTTGTAGGTCCCTGTCCATGCATGCATAGAACCAGACACATACAGACTTTTTAAAGACTAGAACAAAGCTTTCTTAGCAGTGTTATCTATAATACAAAAATATATGGGCATCTGTAGCTGACTGGAGTGTGGGACAGTCTTCAAAGCGAATGGGCTACAACTGTCCTAAACCATGCAGATGAGTCACAAGAACTCCATGGGGAGTTAAAGGAAGCCCCACACCACAAAGACAGGTTGAATGATTCTACTTGTCTAGCTTTTGAAATGACATTTTCTGCTCCCTGCGTTCATGGTTGATGGAGGTGGTTTGGCCAGCCAGATAACAAGCCGGCAGTCATGCCACTGTTTCATGATGAGGCTGCCGACTGCCTGGGAAGATCCACTTTGAGAAAGTCACACTGTAGCCTGTGCTTGTGATCTGTGCGGATGTCATCGTGCAATTGTTGTATTAATGTGAATTCTGAAACTGTGACCAAGCATGTGAAGAATTTCACGAAGAGAAAGCTATGTGTGCATGTTCGTTCTTCATGCTTCTAATGGTGTCAGCACTGGCAACTCATCTGTATGGAGACAAATGCCCACGTTGGTTATCTTCATCAGACATTCTATACTTTCTTTTTAGTTTGTTTTATTGTTTGAGAATTTCAAACACACATGTTTTCATCAAATCCACTCCCAATCCCTCCCCTCTCCTTCTCCCCTGTTGTCCCCACATCCCTCTCCCTCCCAATGTCATGTGATCTTTTTATAAACCTACCAAGTTCACTTAGTGTTAGCAGTATGTGTGTGGGTTATTTTGGTGACATACTCTTCCCCTCCACTGGGAGCTAACCAAGTCTGCTAGACTAGCTGTCCAGCAAGACCCAGGATCCTTCTGGAGATTGCACTTGGGATTGTTCCTGCTGGGTCAGAAACTAAGTCACCAGATAACTCCATACATATGCAGTAGTGAAGAGTCTGCATCCTCTAAAGATCTGATGTCATGATAATATCTCTTGTATTGTACTTTTGATACCTTTCCTCTTGGGAGATCTACTAGAGGGTCACAGGCAGAAATGCCCTAAAAAAAGGAGATCTGGTCTACCATAATTTGGGAAACAAAAGAATCACCTTGATTTACGAATGTGTTACTCAGTTCATAAATGTTCATAGAAATTCTTTAAAATCTACAACGCAGAGTTCTTTATATATTTTGGAGATCAGACCTTTGTCAGTTGTGGGGTTGGTGAAGATCTGATCTCCAAAATATATAAAGAACTCAAGAAACTAGACTGCAAAAGGCTAATCAACCCAATTATAAAATGGGGCACTGAGCTGAACAGAGAATTCTCAACAGAAGAACTTCAAATGGCCAAAAGACACTTAAGGTCATGCTCAACTTCCTTAGCGATCAGGGAAATGCAAATCAAGACAACTTTAAGATACCATCTTACACCTGTCAGAATGGCTGAAATAAAAAACACCAATGATAGCCTTTTCTGGAGAGGTTGTGGAGAAAGGGGTACACTCATCCATTGCTGGTGGGAATGCAAACTTGTGCAACCACTCAGGAAAGCAGTGTGGCGGTTTCTCAGGAAATTCGGGATCAACCTAACCCTGGACCCAGCAATACCACTCTTGGGAATATACCCAAGAGATGCCCTATCATACAACAACAGTATATGCTCAACTATGTTCATAGCAGCATTGTTTGTAATAGCCAGAACCTGGAAACAACCTAGATGCCCTTCAATGGAAGAATGGATGAAGAAAGTATGGAATATATACATATTAGAGTACTACTCAGCAGTAAAAAACAAGGACTTCTTGAATTTTGCATACAAATGGATGGAAATAGAAAACACTATCCTGAGTGAGGTAAGCCAGACCCAAAAATAGGAACATGGGATGTACTCACTCATATTTGGTTTCTAGCCATAAATAAAGGACATTGAGCTTATAATTCGCAATCCTAGAGAAGCTAAATGAGAAGGTGAATCCAAAGACAAACATATAGACATCCTCCTGAATATCAACCTTCATCAGGAGATGAAAGGAGATAGAGACAGAGACCCACATTGGAGCACAGGACAGAAATCTCAAGGTCCAAATCAGGAGCAGAAGGAGAGGGAGCACAAGCAAGGAACTCAGGACCGCGAGGGGTGCACCCACACACTGAGACAATGGAGATGTTCTATCGGGAACTCACCAAGGCCAGCTGGCCTGGGTCTGAAAAAGCATGGGATAAAACCGGACTTGCTGAACATAGCGGACAATGAAGACTAATGAGAACTCAAGAACAATGGCAATAGGTTTTTGATCCTACTGCATGTACTGGCTTTGTGGGAGCCTAGGCAGTTTGGATGCTCACCTTACTAAACCTGGACGGAGGTGGGGGTTCCTTGGACTTCCCACAGGTCAGGGAACCCTGATTGCTCTTCAAACTGAGGAGGGGGGGGACTTAATTGGGGGAGGGGGAAGGAAATGGGAGGCGGTGGCGGGGAAGAGACAGAAATCTTTAATAAATAAATAAATTAAAAAATAAAAATAAAATAAAAATCTACAATGCAGAACCCACTACAATGGTCTGCTCCCTCACCTTGGGCAACCCATTCCAGTCTCTCCTTAGAGTGTTTGCATTGCTTCACTGCGTAAACTTCTACCTGGATTGTCTTCCTCTCTTGATTGAATTCTTTCCTGAAACAAGACAAGAACCCAGACACTCCCATCTTGAGGAAATTGTCACCCCCTGGTGTTCTGCAGGGCTTCAACTGCCACAGGCTGACCAAAACTTTGCTGATTCTGGACGTTTGTTAAACAGTGTTTTGAAACCTTGTCCCCACCCCTACCAGCAAAGAACCAAGAAAGCAACAGGAGGAGGAGGAGGCTCACAGATTAACTCATTCTGGGGAGACAGGCCTTCTAAAGTGCTAAAGCTTTGCCAGTTTGCATGTGTCTAAGGGCTGGGGCAACAAGCCCAGCTTTGCTGGACTCTTACGATCTTCAGCCCTTTACCAAACCTCACAGTAGAAGAAACAACCAGCCCATTCTATCACACTCACAGCCTACAATATGACACCTGCTCCTTAGGTGCCAGGGATTGTCTGCTTATCTTGAACACCTCTCTGTCTTCTATTTATATTGTCTTTTTAAAAGCAGTTGTTCGATATATACAAAAAAAACCCCACTGTACCAAACACACCTATAGCCACTACTGCTTGATCATATAGAAACCCTAACTCCTATTGTAAGAGACACGGTGCTACCCAGACTTCTCCCTATGTGCTCTCCCTGTCCCAAGAACCCTTGCCTTGCTGCAGAAGATCCTCTCTCTAAATGGAAAGAAAATGGAATTTTAAAGTATGATTTTATTAGAAGCGCATGCATGCTCGACAGTATATTGTTTAGCTCTGCTTATTCTCGGGTCTGCACAAATGGCATCACTCTGCAGCCTTCTGGGGCCAGATTTTTGACTCCTCATTCCATTTCCAGATCCGCCTCTGGTATAAGTAGCTGCAGTCCAGTCTTTTATTTCTCTAGAATATTCCACGCACAGTGTGGATATGCATCCATTTATATGCTCCCATTTCTGGCCACAGACGTCTGAGAGCTAATTTTCAGGTTTCCGTTACGAGCAGGGCTGCTCTGGACATGCATTCAGAAGTCTCTGGGGTACCCATGTCAGAGTCCCCTGGCCCTTGTGCAGGGAAGTAATTGCGGCGCCTTGGAACTCTCTGTTCTTCCTATTTTCTTATGGCCCCTCTGGCCTTCCTACCTTCTTTCCCTCTCTTTTCTTTCTTGGTCCCCTGCCCCCCAGAGGCCTCCTGAGAAGCCATGCCTCTCCTCTCCATGTTCTTTGTCTAAGGTTGTTCTCTGTGGTTCTCATCAGGGTTTGACTTCCAGTGAGTGCTTTAGCTGACACAATTTTGTATGCTTTGTCTACCAAGGCTTTCTCAACCCCCCTCTGGGCTCCAACAGGCCAGGGATGTGAAATAACTCTTTAACTTTGTCATGCAGCCATAAGCAAAACTTGTAAAGAAAGGGTTAACTCTGAATAGGGGGGTTAGATCATGCTGGTGTGTCCTGTATGATGGACAGCCAGATGACAATTCTGTGGATGCAAGATTCCTGGATGAAAGTCATTCAAGTCCGCTGTCTTGGTGCAGAGCAGAGAATTTTTGGTTCTGATGATGATATGGAAATAGATATAACAATAACGACAAGAACAAGATGATGATGATGATGATGATGATGATGATGATGATGATGATGATGATGATAGGAGCCTTTGCTACTGACTTTTCAGCATATGAACTCCTTAACCTAACAGCAGCTCTATAAGGCAGGCACTCCCATATTCTCCCAGATGCTGGGCTTTCGAGAGGCTAGTAATCTGTTGGAGGTAACTAAGGCTCTCTGGGAAGAGGCAGGCTTCACCCCTCTTTCTCTGCCATCTGTATCTCCTCTCACAACCTCATTCTGTTCCTTATGCATTGCTGATCAGTCATATGTGATCACCAACATTTCTTGCATCTGCAAGGACCGGAAGAACCTGAGATACAGACCCTGCTTACAAGATCCGCAGGGTTCGTGAGCTGGAGTATCAGGCCTCTGGCGCTGGAGAAGTTCTGCAGAGCACAGCATGTGTCAGACAGAGGAGAAGTGACAGCTCCGTTTAATCCATGAGTCTTGGGGCAGTGAGAAGGGTGAGGAGTGGCCCATATCACTCCTACTGCTTCTGCATTCTCAGTAGAACCAACACACAGGCCCAAGGATGCCTCCCAGTTCCAAGACCCTGATTAGGAGAGAGCTTTGAGAACTCTAGTTAGCTTGCCTTTGAGTTGAGCTCCCAAGTCCCACGTGCATGAAGATGTTATCTGTTCTCATATTAGACTGGAGACACAGGCAGGGTCCCTCTAACTTAGACATGTTTGTAGGATGATTTTCTTTCTAAATGACACCCATACATGCATGTCAGGAAACAAGAAGAAGAGCAAGGCTAGGAAAGGGAGAGAAGGGGAGAGGAGAGGAGAGGAGGGGAGGGGAGGGGAGGGGGTAGAGAATGAAAAGGTTCTGAGCAGCAGCCTGTGTTTATGGACTTCCACCGCTGTGACAAGATGCCTAGCCGAAGCAAGGGAGGGGAGGAAGGGTTTACTTTAGTTCATAATTTCAGAGGGTTCAGTCATGGTTGGCAGATTTCTTGATAAAAAATCTGAAGTGAGGCTAGACATGCTGGTAGGGGGAGTGTGTTAGAGCTAAGATGCTCACTTCCTGATGGACAGGAAGCAGAGAGAAAGGACAAATAAACCCAGGATTTAAAAAAAGTAGTTCCCAACAATACACCACCAAAGACCTCTTTTCTCTTGCTTGTCCCTACTTACCAAAATTTCTACCACTTCCCAAGTTAATGCCTTCAGTTGAACCCAAATAATCCATATACTAACCCTTAGGAGGAGAACACTTTATACCCAGTCATAATTAGGCGGTGATGTTTTGTTTGTGCTATAATAACAAATGAAGCATGCCTGAGGATCAGAGTGTGGAGTGATTTCTCTGTGTAACAGTCCTGCCTCTTAGCCTAGAGGTCAGGCAGTGGTGGCTCACACCTTTAATCCCAGCTCTCGGGAGTCACATGCTTTAATCCCAACACCAGGGAGGTGGAGACAGGAAGGGATGTGGCTGGGCAGAGAGAGGGATATAGGGCAGGAGGAGACAGGAACTCAAGGCATTCGGTTTGAGGACTTGTAGAGACAGGACACCCCATTCAATCTGAGCATTTTGTAACGGCAAGAACTCGTGGCTGGCTGCTCTGCTTCTCTGATCTTTCAGCGTTCTCCCTCTAATATCCGACTCTGGGTTTTTATTATTAAGACCGATTACAATTCACACTACATATAATTATTCAAGGGTAACATTAAAATGTTAGAGGGCTGCAGACATGGCTGCATCTCAGAAAGTCCAGGAGGGTCCCGTCACCACCGAGCCTGGACCTGGAGGGAATCCAACATCTCAGCCCAGATCATCCGTGTGTTCTACTCTTTCTGTGTGCAGCTGTGATCCTTCACCCTGGCTCTCGGTCTCTGCCGTGCGAGGCATAGAGTTTCTGTACAACCTGAAAAGGAGGAAAGCATAAAAATGAAGAAGCTAGCATGGCTGTGCTCTTCGGTTGGGCACATGGGGAATGATGGCATCCAGTAGAAGTCCCTGGTTGCATGTTGGAGAGTAGCTTGGGTGTGTGCAAGGAACTTTATTTTTTGGCTCCTGATTCACGGGGTTGGGGGGGAGGAGTTGATGGAGACACAATCACGCTGTCCCTTTTTTGCAGCTCCCTGTAAAGGTATCCTCAGACATCGTTCTCGCCATGAGTCTGCCGGGGTCCAGTATCTATGTTATGATGCTGATGGGTTTTAGCTTATTTCATTCCCTACCCCCTAATTTCCACTTCAGGGTGGTATTAATCTCTTCCAATATTTTGAACTTCCGATTATCCCTGTCCAATTGCCCATTAGCACAGCAGAGGGGGCCCTGTTTTAGTGACAGCAGGCCGTCGCTGAGATGAGGCCCAGGCTGCCTGTCCAGACTGTGCCCAAATGATCTTCCTGTGCCATCTCCTAGGGAGTTCACATCACATTACATTCTCGTGCCCACTAAGCTTTTAGCAACTGGATGTCTCTGGCCTTCTGCTTTCTAATACAGCCAGCTCAAGCCATCACAGTCCTTGGGAGTCATCTGTGATGTATTTCTTGGAGCCCATCGCTCCATAGCGTTCTGAACTTCCTGCTCAGGCCGCTATGGCAAAAGCCATTAAACACTAGCAGTAAGGGTATTTTCACTGTAATAAAGTGTTAATTACTTCCACATGCTAATCGGGTTGGGGGAGAATGCTTTTGCTATTGTTACTCAGCCTAAAATAATTTCCACGTGGTAATTTTCCAGGATATCAGAAACTGAATAATTATGCACTAATTAAGAAAGTAGGGCCTGCTCCTGGAGTTAAGACTGCATTAATTTTAATGTTTTTACAGTCCTTTAATTGGGGAAAGGGCTGTAAATTGGGAGCCAGTGCCCTGTTCCTCCTGAAGCAGGCCTGCCTCTGCAATCTGCCTCCTATATGCTGCACCCCAAGGTCAATGCAAGTAGGCGAAATCCCTCTGCTCTTCATCGGGAATGGATCGGTGGTGAAGCGTGCATCGATCACTCTGACAAGCATTTAACTCTTCGGGAGCACGTGCTCTCGCTTCTTAAATTATTAATTGCATTAAATACATTTTCATACCGGGGATAGATTGTTGCAAACTGTTTCCTGGTAGGGAGGTGCTGTGCCCCCAATAGGGGCACCTCACCTTCTGCTGCTACAGGGCACCTGGTGGTAGGCTGGCAAAGCTTGCAAAGGTGTATATCTGTGGGCCAGAGTTGGCTGAAGGAAGCCACCACGGTGAGAGAAGTGATTTTTGTCCCTCCTAATTCTGGGCTATGTGCTTGGCTGTCTTGTCTGTCATCTCTTTCTTGACTGGCCTTATGACCTTGATGGAGGTCTTCAGGTAAGGGGGAGCATGTTTTTCTCAGTGGACTTGCCCTGGAGACCAGCACCTGAAGTCACAACAGCTGCTCGCTTTTGGTTAGAAGACAGTAAGGGACACTTGGAAAGGGCACAAGGGGGACCCTATTTGTGAATAGAGGTAGGATTTAGGGCCTTACCCTGCCTCTTTCAGGAGCTGTGGAGAGCTATCATTTGTTTTGTGAGAGTCGCACTGTGATAGCATGGCAGCAAGGGAAAAGCACACAGCATTGGTTGGGTGGCGCAAGTCCTGTTGTCATCCTGCCGTTGTGAAAGCAAGCTGTGACGGTCAAGATGACACACACATCCCGGACAGTGAAACTTATATCACCATTGCGCCGCACCGCTGTCAGGGCTGGGCACAGGGAGGGGTAGCTAGAGATCAGCTGAGAGCTCAGGCCTGGGTGGTAATCTCAGGAGGCAACTTGGAGGAGGGGCTGAATTCACCTTCTTCCTTAGACAAGCAAAGGAGGGTGGCTCCAGACTCCTACACCTTTCTGAGTCCCACCACCTGCTTTTCGATGCTTTACCGGTCTGAAAACAGCTTTGTCCTGGCGGCAACAGGGAGTGTGCTCTGTGAATGAGGAGGCTATTCTCCACCCAGCACCAGGCCACTCATGTTTTTGTGCCTGTGTGTGAGTGTGTGTGTGTGTGTGTGTGTGAGTGTGTGTGTGTGTGTGAGTGAGCATGTGTGTGTGTGTGAGTGTGTGAGTGAGCATGTGTGTGTGTGAGTGTGTGTGTGCGTGAGAGAGAGAGAGGAAGAGAAAGTGTGTGTGTGTGAGTGTGTGTGTGAGTGTGTGTGAGTGTGAGTGTGTGTGTGTGAGTGTGTGTGTGTGTGTGAGAGAGAGAGAAAGTGTGTGTGTGTGTGAGAGAGAGAGAGAAAGTGTGTGTGTGTGTGTGAGTGAGCGTGTGTGTGTGTGTAGTGTAGTGTCAGTGGTGGGGTGTGGATGCATATGCTCGTGTGTATTCCTATAGCAGTCAGAGGTCAATGTTAGTATCTCTCTCATCTGCTCTCTATCTTAACTCTTGGCACATGGTCTCTCACTGAACCTAAGTGCACTGATTTGCTAGGCGGACCCTGGGATCCTTGTGTGTCCATCTCCTCAAGCTGGAATTATACATGGCTGCCATTATGACTGGGGTGGGTGGTGGAGATCCAAACTCAGGTTCTTCTGCTTGTACATTAAATACTCTACTCATAGGGCCATCTCCCCAGGCCCCAAATCATGGACATTCTCCCTGACCATTCTTCTTGTATTGATTTGTTTTAAGATTTATTTTTTATTTTTATGCGTGTGTGGGTGATTGATCTGAGCCCAAAGGACTACAAACAAAATACTGTATTGGATGTACTGGAGCTGGTTGTTAGCTACCCAGTGTGGGGGCTGAGAACCAAGCTCTGGTCCTCTGCAAGAGAGCAAGTTCTCTTAACTGCTGAGCTCTCTCTCCAACGCCGTGAACATTCATTTCAGTGTGGAGCATTTTGATTGAGGCCATAGGGTCATTTAATTGACCCAAAGAGTCTTCCTCCTCCTGCTCCTCTTCCTCAGCAGCATCTTCTCCTCCCTTTTCTTCTCTTCCTTCTTTCACTTTCCCCATTTCCACTCTCGTTCCTTTACTGAAGACCAGAATACACACTTCTCATATAAATCAGTTTTTATTTTATTTTTTAACGATATTGGGAATGGAAACTAGAGCATCCCCAAATGCTAATCAAGTTTGCTGTTAAGTTACATGTCCACCCATCTGAAATAAATAACCTAATAATGCATTGCTAGGGTCTAGACAAACAAGAGGAAGGCAACTTGCTGACCAATTCGGTGAACAGCAAGAAATAATAAAGGCTGAAGTAGAACTCAATGAGAGTGGCTAACACAACACAGAGAAACAATTAAAGATACTTCTTGGCATAGATCAACAATATTGATGAAGCCCAAGCTCAAGTAACCAAGGAAACAGGGAGAGGACCAAGGTAAAATTAAAGAGGAAAGGTGAGTCATCTGCCCTGACTTCTTATGGATATGGTGCAACTGGTCGGAGTCAGCACTGGCCATTTCAGCCCATCTCATGCCAGGACAGATGCCACTTATTCTGTGGACATCTTGGACATGGCGTCTTTCCAAATGCCAGTCAGTCACCTATGATGCCTGATGCTGGTGTCTATAAACTGCCTTTTAGCAAGCATATTTTTGGAAGACCTAGATCACGTGGCACAATGACTACTGTATTGTTTTAAGTGTCTGGCAGAATGCCCCGTGAATAGCATGTGATAAATGGTCGGTTAGTTGAGTGGCTGAATGAATAAATGAATATAGCCGTAAACTGTAAATGAAGGAAAAGAAGGGGGCACACCTTTCCGTACGCTTAGTAAAGAAATTCATTCATTATCCAGGGCTCTTTTGGTTTTAGGGTCAATGGAAAGAAAATTAAATGTACTCAAGAGAAAATGTGGTCTGGGGCTTGACAGTCCGTGATTTGATTTGACAACTGCCTTGATAATTCTATCATTGGTTTAAGTGCAGAGAGAGGGCTGAGGAGATGGCTCAGTTGGTAAAGTACTTGTGCTGTGCAAGTATGAGGACCAGAATTTAATCTCCAGGAAAAAGCTGGGCATGGTAGTCCACATTTAAAATCCCAGAGCTGGGGAGGCAGGCACGGGTAGATCTCTGAGCCTTACTGGCCCGCCATCCTAGCTGCTTGGTGAGTTCAGGTCCCAATGAGAGTCTCAATAGAGCAAGGCTGGAGAGATGGCTCAGTAGGTATGAACAATGGCATTTTCCCAGAGGACCCTGGTTTAATTCCCAGCACCCACAAGGTGGCTCACAACCCTCTGTAATTCCAGTCCCAGAGAATCTGCTGCCCTCTTTTGGCTACTGTGGACCCTATATATACCTACTGCTCAGATTAGACACCCATACACATAAAACAAAAATAAAGGAAAAAAACAAGCAAAATAGATAGTTCCTGAAAAATGACCCGAGGTTGACCTCTGGCTTCCACATACTCATTCACATGTGCACATATACCATTTCCAAGAATGCACAAACTTACCCTGACACACATGGATACACACACACACACACACACACACACACAAATAAATGTGGGGTGGTAATAACAGAGCATTACAGACTCAGACAGTGAAGAACCAGGAGATGATTAAGGAGTCCATATTTTTCTGGCGTGAGAGTTTGTTTTGAGGGACAAGATTGACCCTTCCTTCACAGTGCTGTGACTAAGTCTAGGTCTCTCTGTCATCCCCCTCTCTCTTCCCCTCCTTCCTCCTTCCCTTCTTTTATTCCTTTCTTGTGTATGTCACATGTTTGAGCACACACTAGAAGTCAACCTTGGGTGTCATTCCTATGGCGCTGCCAACCTCATTTTGGAAACAGGGTCTCTGGAACCTGGGACACACTGATTAGGCTAGGTTGACTGGTCCACAAACCCCAGGGATTATCTTGTCTCCACTTAACCAGCACTGGGATTACAGGCAGGCATCACCACACCAGGCTCATGGGTATGGATGTTAAACTCAGGTCCTCACGCTTGTTCGACTGACACCTTGCACACTGAGCCATCTGCCAAGCCCTCAATCTTCCTTCAAACAAGACATCTGACCCTATATAAGATCAAGGTCACTGTTAGGTTTAGAATCCCAAGTGTTTTCATAATAATAGCTTGCCATGTCCCAATCTCACACCTTCCAACCTCTCTGAATGATTTAAGAGTGGATATGTGCACAGACACATGAGGTAGCGTGTGAGTATGTGCTTTGCCTGAGAAACAGATGGGATCATGGGATCCCTGGAAAATACGGGCTGCACCTTCCTTGAGAGAAAATGGTGGCTTCTATGGATCTGGGGAAGGTTGCAGGCACCATCTCTGGTCCAGAAATGGTCAGTGACTTTGATTCACTGGGCAAATCAGTCACCCTGGCCAAGAGCCAGGCCAGGTCTTCAGGCCGCAGTGAACCTGAAGATGCCAGCAGGGCACGGCACTGAGGCAGCCTTGGCCCCATGCCCATCCTGGTTAGTGAGAACCAGCTGGGAGCACCTGAGGCCCCCTTGGCAGGCTTGTGGATGCCTTTTTAAGAAAAGGCAGGCTGCCAAACACAATGAAATATGCAATTGTCCATCTGTTGCTCAAATTAAATTTTTTTCCCTCCCAATGCCAAGAACTTTCCTAACTACTGTCCAGCGGTCTATCCTTACAATTCAGGGGGGAAGGGAATTAAGTAGGTTATTATGTGAGGGAGGAAAAGCTATGGGGGACAAGAACGTCTATTGTCATGAAGGAGAAAGAGGTAATACTCCAGGTGAGTGCCAAGAAAAATATCTTTAAAAAAACAATTTGAACTAAAAAAAAAATCACTGTATTTTGATGGAAATGGATGGAGTTTTACAGGGTCATTTTCCTCCTTTGTTGCAGATAAGTTCACCCTGTCTCTGTGGGCCCTCAAAGGCCTTGGCACTAGCCCATTCTGTGTGATTCCCTCTTACTAACAAAGACTATGCTGAGCACACTCATGCATAACATTTTTTGTTTGTATATAAGAATTTTATCTTTCCCATTTTAAAAATAAGATTGATTCAGCATATCATACTCTTGACACTTTGAGATTCCAATTTTACCTTGTATCTTTCTTTTCTGCAGTCTCTCTCTCTCTCTCTCTCTCTCTCTCTGGGGTGTGTGTGTGTATGTGTGTGTGTGTGTGTGTGTGTGTGTGTGTATTTGTGTGCAGGTATATGTGTGTACATGTGCTCATGCCGTTCATGTACACATATGCCTGAGGAAACTCGAGTATCCATCCACTTTGAGTTTTGAGGCGGTTCTCTCACCGTCCCACAACTGGTCAAATAACACAGACTGGCTGGCCAACAAACCCCAGGGATTCACCAGTTTCCTCCTCCTCATTGTTGGGATTGGGAATGCATGCCACAACATTTGGGGATCCAACCCAGCTCCTTGAGTTTGCAAGGAAGGCATATTACTGGCTAAGCTTCCTCCCTTCCCACCTCCCTGCCAGGTAATTCCTGCCTTGCACAAACTGCGTATTCACAAATGGAGAATAATTCTGAGCAAGGCAAGTGGAAGTTGGACATGTCAAGCAGAGGGTCAAGTCTATGGTTGTTCATGATTCCTGGAAAAGCCTTGACAGATAAGAACAAAGAAGGAGGCGCCAGTTTAACAACAGAAGGCCCAGCTTCTCTATACAGTGAGTGTGGCATTGAGAGGGCAGAGGGTGTGCCTACATAGACTTCAGGGATGGATAAGATCAGCCTGCGGCTGTGGCAAAAAATTCATTCTCCCTGTGAGACTACACTGTGGCAGGGGGAAGCTGGGGAAGCTCATGGAGAGAGCTCAGGATGAACCCCCAGGCTGGGCTTTGAGACCCTAGAAAGCAAGCTCGGACAACATGAATTCTGAAAGCCCAGAGGGTGATTAAATAAAAAATTGACACCAATTGTCCCCTTCCCATTCTGCGCCTGTACCAGGAAGCCTCAGTTTATAAAAGCCATTATCTTTTTATTCCTAGCTTATCATTGTTACTATCTTCCTCTTCTCTTTGCTATTACTGGCTCTTCACACCTCTCCTCCATGGAACACCTCTCCTCCTTCCTGTGGTGCAGTTCCACCAGCAATGACTGCTGTTCAATGCCATCTAGCAAAAGGACTTTCCTCTCCAGCAGGCCGTGGCTCTCAGCACCTTTGTAGCCAATCCTTGGCATACATGTGCATGAGTTTGCGTGAAGCGGGCCTGTCTATTCTCTTTCATTGGTATATGACTGTTTACGTGCCCATCTTTATTGTTCTAGATTGGCAGTTTATTTTGACGTCAGATAATGCTACACAGCTCTGGAATTACAAATAAGTGATCTTTATCTGTTCTTTTAAAAAAGCTCATATTTGCTTTGGTTATTTGACTTGATGTGGTGCATGGGCATGTGTCTATGTGTGTGTGTGTGTGTGTGTGTGTGTGCATACGTGTGTGCATGTGTTCATCTAAATTTTAGAATTGCTTTTGCTAGTTATGTGAGGAATGTCCTTGATATTTTGATAGGCATTGCCTCAAATCTGTAAAATTATTTGGGTAGTTTGGGCATTTTAACAACATTCCATCACTCTATGGTTATGGGATATCTACATTGTTTTTTCTCTCCTCAACTTCTTTGATAAATGTTTTGTAATTTCCATTGTACACATCTTCTCCTCTGGTTACATTTTTGGAAGTATTTTACTTTTCAGTAGCTATTATAAATAGGATCACTTTCTTAATTTCTACTCAAAATCATTTGCCTTTGGCATATAGACATACTACTACTGTCTTTTTGTATATTGAATATGTTTCTTGCAATGTTTCTGTATTCATTTATCACTTCTAATAGATACTTGGTGAAATTTCTGGATTTGTTCCTTACATATCAGATGATGTTATCTGATATTTATGACACAATGGCCGTCTGACTTCCTTGCTTCTGGTTTAGGTGTCCACTGTTTCTTTCTCTGGTGTGATCATATACTGGCCAACCCTTCCAGCTCTGTGTGAAACAAAAGGGAGGGTTAGGGCCATCCTCTTCTTCCTCACAACCATAGAGAGAAAGCACAAAGCCTTTTCCTGCTCAGGGCAATGTTAGCCTTGGTTTATTCACAGCCTTTGTTATACTGAGCTATGTTCTTTTGATGCCGAATTTGTCCAGCATGTTTGTTAGCACACACTGCACAAAACAGTGGGTACCATTGTGACATTTCACATCTGCATATAATGTACTTTGATTCTATTTCCCTCCCATCTTTACTCCCTTTTGCCCCTCCCCCCAACCTGGCTCTGCTCCTCATCCCTAATAACCACCCCCTTGTATGTTCTGGATGTCTTTATTTGTTCTCCAGTTTCCTCTGATGAGAGAAAACAGGCCATGGTTACCTTCCTGAGTCTGGCTTATTTCACTTCACATGATCACATTCAGGCCCATTTTCCTGGAAATGGCATGCTTCAGTCTTCCCTGCTGCTAGACGACACTCTGCGATGTACATGGACTTCGTCTCATTTATCCATCCTCTGTTGACACCCCCCCCCAGGCTGATTCCATATTTCGTCTATTGTGAGTAGTGCCGAGACAGAGGGGATATGCAGGCATCTGTAAGATCTGCTAGTATCAATCTCCTTGTGTACATATTCAGGAAAGGATGTTGAATTTCCTAAAGCTTCTCTTCTACGTTTCTTGAGGTGATGATATAGTTTATGTCCTCTCTAATGCTGATGTGGTGGACCATGTTTGTTGATAGACATATGTTGAGCTATCCTTGCATCCCTGGGTGATTCCCACTTGACCATGTTGAATAGCTTCTTTACATGCTGCTGTGTTTGCTTACTAGCATTTTATTGAGAATTTTTTATCTCTGCTCCTTGAGAATATTAACCTATCCCTCTCCCTCCTCTCTCTGTCTCTTTCTCTCTCTTACATATACACATGTTTATATAATGTACTTTGATCCTATTTTCTCTTGTAAATAGAATCACATATATATTTATATATATACATGTACATATATACACATGTATACATATATAAATTCATTGACAATTTTATTCATATTTACAAAGTATTATAATCATATCTGTTCTCATTTCTCAACTCCAAGTCTACCCTTCAGATACTTCAACACTTATCTCCAAACTTTGTCGTTTAGAAAATACACACATACACACACACACACACACACACACACACACACACACACCACTACCTTTGTTAGGATGCCTGAATGTGTGTGAGTAAAAGGTAACTCCCTAGAGCATGGCCAGCCTACCAGCGTCAAATACCACAACTGCCAATAGCTCCTCCACTAGGAGTATGGCCCCTCCCCATCTAGGCTGGCTTGTTGACAGGCTTGACTTTGTGCAGATCTTATGCAGGTGACCACAGCTACTGTGAGCATGGTGCAATGCCCCTCCTTGTGTAGAAGCCAGCATTTCACAACACTTCTCCCCATCTGATGGTTTTTACATTCTTTCCTCCCCCTCGTCTGCCATGTTCCCTGAGCCTTCTTGGGGGAGGGTTCACATTGATGTTCCTCTTAGTGTTGAGTACTCAGCCACAGTTCTCAGTACTTTGGTCAGCTATGGCTGCTCTTCCTGTGTTTGTTATGACCTTTATAATTTTGTATTTTTGTGCTGACTTTGTAAAAGAGCAGTCTTCAACTTGTGGGTTGTGACGACCCTTTGGGGGCCGAACCACCCTTTTCACAAGGATAGCCTAAGACCATCAGAAAACACAGATATTTGCATTATGACAGCGGTAAAATTACAGTTATGAAGCAGCGATGGAATAAATTTTATGGTTGGGGTCACCAGCATAAAGAACTGTATTAAAGGGTTGCAGTATTAGGATGGTTGAATATGTTTGAATGAAATCCTACACTTTAGCTTTTGAAGTATTTGAGGACATTCTTAGCATTTCTTTGAGTGATTTTGCAGAACTCAGTGAAGTGAGCTGATTCCAAGACTTTGTTTGAGAAAAACATTTCACTGTTTGCTATTGGTCTGTTTGGGTTTTCTGTTTCTTCAAAATTTAGTTTTGGTAATGTGCGTGCTGAAAATTTGCCCATTTCTTCTAGGCTATAAAGTTTGCTAGTGTATAGACATTCATAAAAATTCCACACCAGTCGTGATTTTCTGTGGTTTCAGTGGGAACGTCTCCCTTCTCATCTCCGATTTTATACACTTGAATGTTCTCTTCCATTTTCTCAGGCTAAGGGAGGATTTGTCAATTTTGTTGATCTTTTCAAAGAGCAAGCTTTTCATTTTGCTCATCTTTCGCTGATTTTTTTTTCATCTTTACTTCATTTATTTCTGAGAAAGCTTTCAGTCGCCTCCTTTAGTATAATGGTAGCTTTTGTCTTATTTTGCAGACTTTATTATAATTTATTTGTACTTATTTCCTTCTATCAAGGCTGGTCTCCCTTCCTCCCCCTCTTTTCTTGGTTTCCTTGTGATGTGGTGATAGGATCTTTGTTCGACTTTTTGGGTACAGGTGTCAATTGTGATAAACTTTATCTCGCTGCTGCTTTGCTGCGTCCCATAGGTCTAGGTATGTCAAGACTCTAATTGAATTGGCTCAAGGAAACAGATTTTCATTCTTGATTTCTTCCTTGATACAGGGTTATTTGAGAGTCAGTTGTATAATTGCCTTGTTTGGCTTTTTTTCTTTTTCTTTTTCTTTTTTTTTTTTTTTGCAGATTTTTGGTTTATTTCCTTGTGGTTTTAAAAAAATACTTGGTACAATTTTGAGTTTTCAGAATCCATTGAGACTTGTTTTGTGGTCTACCCACAATGTATGGTGGAGAGTATTCCAAGGACTGACAAGAAGAATGTGTATTCTGTAGTTACACAGGGTGGATTTTCCTGAAAGCATGTTTGGTCCCTGTGGCCCATGGTGCAACTTAAAACCTTGTTTCTTGGCTGATTTCTGTCTGGATAATCAGTTCACTGATGAAAGTTGGGTGTTTGGGTCTCTGATTATTACTATATTGGAATCTATCTCAGAGCTTTGTCTGTATGTGTGCTTATATATACACATCTGTTCTGCATGCACAGCTGGTACCTGAAGAACACAGAAGAGGATGTGGATACTCTGGAACTGGAGCTACAGATTTCGTAACCCACCGTGTAGGTGCTGGGCTCCAACCCAGGGCTTCTGTAAGAGCAGCCCGTGTTCTTAATCACGGAGCCTTCTCTCCAGCTCCTGGGATGTAGCTCTTGCTTTAGGTTATTAGTTCATAACTTTACGTGTTTTTATGCTTTAATATCGAGTACATCTCCATGTGTAATCTCTGTTTCCTCTTGCTTCGTTTATCATTTAGCAATGGCCTTCCTTGTCTCTTTGTACTGTTTTTAATTTGAAGACTATTTAATCTGATGTGAGTCCTGCTTCCCTTGCTTTCTTATGGATTCCACATGCACGGAAGATCTCATTCCACCCTGTCATGTTGGGTCTATGCGTGACCAAATAAATTATATTTGTTATATATTTGTTTTACATTTCATCGATCTCCACTCTTGTTACTGGTTTCTTTCTTCCCCTGTCTTGGAATTACTTCGCGGTTTTTTTTTTTCCTTTTTGAAAAGGGTGCCCAGTGCTTAATTTTTAGCCTTTCATCTTTCTTTTGATATGCAAATTCCCGGGGACAACTTGTCCTCTGATTACTGCCACAGTGACACAGCGTGTACTTCAGTTTTATCATCAACTGAAAATGGTATCCAGCCTGTAGTTATTTAGATGGTTCTTTTTTCGAGTGTACTTTTATTTCCAAGTGGTCATGTGTTTTCAGCTCTATTTATTATTGTTTTGTAACTTAAGTGTCCTATGGTCAGAAAACTTACTTTGGATGGCTTTAATCCTTTGGAGTCTATTGAGAATTGCTTGATGGCTCGCCATCTGGTCTATTTTAGCGAATGCTTCATGTGCACTTGAAAAGAATGTTTATTCTGACACAATTGAGAACAAATTAGGTCAAGTTTGTTAGTCACGTTCAGATCTTCTGTCATTACTGGGTTGTGCTCGTTTGGGTAGTTATGTAAGGGAAAGGTGATCCAGTGTTTGTGTTTCTCCTTTTGTTCTGGTTGATTTTTGTCTTAGGAATTTCAACACTTTGTTACTGGGTGCATACACATTTGTGCCTGCTGTTTCTTTCTTTTTTTTTT
>NC_022015.1:29426440-29447930 GCF_000317375.1 Microtus ochrogaster | reverse complement strand
CGCCACCGCCTCCCATTTCCCTCCCCCTCCCCCGATCAAGTCCCTCTCCCTCATCAGCTTGAAGAGCAATCAGGGTTCCCTGACCTGTGGTTTCTTTCAAATGAATAGACTCTCTTTAAAAAAATGATATAGGCCTCCTTCGCTCTGATAATAATTTCTGTTTTGAAGCCTACACTTTCCTATATTAACATATACATACAAATTTTCTTTTGATTAGAGTTTGCATAATGTGGCTTTTTTCTACCCTTCTATCCTTATTTTTATTTTCTAATATCTAGAAACTATTTCTTTTAAAATATATTTGTATTTATGTTTATGAGTGTTTTGCTTGTAAGCATGTCTGTGCACCACACGGTGCAGTGCCCACAGAGGCCCGAAGAGGCCACTGGATCCCCTACAGCTGATTTGTGGTTTGTGAACTGATAGAGTGCTAAGAGTTGACCCAGGGTCCTCTGGAGGACCAGTGAGTGCTCACAACCACTGAGCCATCTCTCTGGCCCCCAAAGTAGACTTCTTAGAGTAGCATAGAGTCGGTACTTTTGAGGTTCATTCAGTCTGACTGTTTTCTCTTGACTTGGAGACTTTGGCCAGTTGCTCATTACAGAACTGCTCAGGTGTCAGGGTCTGACTCTGCTTCCTGACAGAGGCCTCCTGCTTTTCCTGATAAGTCTCCTCCTTCAGATTAGTCTTCACGCTAAAACTCTGGAATTTTCTTTGGTCTACTCTCCTCTTTTGCCCTTCTGGGTAGCCGGGAGCCTGTCTGTGTGGTGTCTATTGCCACCACTTTCGTCAATTCTACCCAGAGTCCAGCTCCCCTTAATCTGCCTCGTGGGATTGCCTCTCCTTAGTTGATTCTGAGCGCAGAGCATTTCTCATGTCTTATCTTTGACTCTTTTCTCATTGACTCGCCACATTATCTCCGGGTAACTTTGCATGTTCCCACGAATCCCATCCTCCCATCTTTGTCTTTTCCAGTGAGGTGAGCTCTGGGAAGGTGGTTCCAGTTGTTTCCAGGGTTACCTTTCCTCTTCCTACAACCCCAGGCACATAGAAGTCGGTGTGACACAGTTTACTATACACACCCTGTCCAGGTCCACCTGATCCTCCTCAGGACTCTGGTCTCCATACAGGACTTAACTATTGACTTAGTTACCTTGGCCAGACTCTCTCAGAAGCTGCATAGGCCCAGGTCTCTTCCTGTACTGTACAGTTTCTTGGTAAAGCTGCTAATTCACTCCCTAATTGTGGGCTTTCTGTTCAGTCATTTTCCCCCTTTTCCCAAAGATGCGATTGAAACGCTTCGATGTCTCATAGGATCTTTCTTGCTGGGGTCTGTGCCTCTTCCTCCTTCCAGCATGGAACTCACTCTGTGAGCCTGGTGTGAGATGCGATGCACTCATACATCCCGATCTTCTGCACTCACCTCTCCATCTCCCGGCTCCCCCTCCTTCCTCCAAGTCTCCATACACACTTTATTTCTGCCGTGATGTCTCTTTCACACTGCAAAACAATTTACATATCTTTGTCCCTGTACTTCCAAATATAATACATATATTCCTTGTTATAACACAGAAATTACATTTTAATTTTTAAGAGAAACCCTGTCTCGAAAAACCAAAAAAAAAAAAAAATCATTTATAACACACTGTCTGTTTTTCCCAATAGTTCCTAAGTCCTAGGTTTTATTTCCTCAGCATTTGCTCCCAGTACGCAATGCATGTTGGTTGCTTAACACTGCAGTGACTATTGAAGAGATCAGAAAATATGTTTAACTGTTTTATTATAACTTTCACTTTTACTTTTTTGTAATTGCCAAAGAGGCTTAGACGTATTTTGGGTTATGTGAAGCATTGAATGTAGGCATTTTCGAGTTTGTTAGCTTTCATTGTCTTGACAAATACTTTATTGTACATCTGCTATGTATGTATGACACATTTTCTGATTGAACAACAGCATGCCTTGGTGGTTAGTGAGCATGTGTATGCACGTGTGTGTGTGTGTGTGTGTGTGTGTGTGTGTGTGTGTATCTCTTTGTATATGTGTACGATGACATGCCTGTGGAGTTCAGAGGTTGGTCCTCACCTTCTTGCTTGAGAATGAGCCTCTCTTTTGTTGCTTGCTGCTTTTCTGGAAGGCTGTCTGGTTCACAGCTTCACCGGGTTCTCTCTCTACCGCTGATCCTACCACGTGAGTGGCGAGATTATTGACAAATACTCTCCTGCCAGCCTTTTATACGGTGCGGTAGTGAGTTTCCTGTTGCTGTTACAAAACCCTGTGACCAATAGCAGCTTATGAGAGCCTTTACTTTGGCTTATGGTTCTAGAGGGATAACGGTCCATCAAGGTCGGGAGGCATAACTCCAAGCAGCAGGAACAGAAGCTGAGCGAACACATCCTCAAAGGCAAGCATGAAACAGAGCTGACTTGAAGTGGGGCAAACCTTTCCCCAGCGACTTTCTCCAGCAAGGCTATACCTCCTAACTGTCCCCAAACAGTGTTGCCCACTAGAGACCAAGTGTTCAAATGCCTGAACCTATGAGGGATGGTCGCATTCAAATCACCACAGGTGGGTTCTGGGAGTTTGAATTAGGTCCTCACACTCCTGTGGTAAGTACTTTTCTCCCCAACCTCTCAGTGACCTTCAGGTTATGATTTATATTTGTGTTTTTCTCATAGTCTATGTTCTGTAGACAAAGACTATAAAACAAAGAATCCTTAAATTCTTTAAGCAAACTCCAGTAGGCAAGGGGCAGATTTGAAAGGGCAGACCACAAACTTGTTCACTTTAACCTTGTGCTTCCCCATTAATGGATTCTGTTTTGGAGTCAGTGTCCTTAAGTCTCCTTAATCAATTAATTGAAAGTAGTGGACGACAGTCCAGCAGGGCAGGCGTCTTTCGGCTTGGTTTATTGTCGATAATGGAGTTTCGCTGAGACAGTAATCATGGTCACCATCTAACGAGCGTCTGTCATGGGGAGAGACATTGATATCTGTATTTGTTGCCTCATTCAAGGCTTCCAGCCTTTCAGGAGTAGTTTTTCACCCGCGTCAGCAATGACAGTGAGAACTGGAGCTCCTCCAGGCTGGGTGAGTTGCCGCTGGAGAACCCCTCAGGTGTGTTTTGCCCAAAGCCAGGGGCTCCCTAGGGGAACACAACTTCTATCCTCCCGCCCCACCCTCCTGAGCACAAGTTTTCCCTGGCCTCCATGCAGCACAGATCAGGACACTTCCCAGTGTTTAGTGGAGGCTCAGGCTAATTCGCCAGCAATAGAAGCAAGGGCAGTAACTAGTGTTGAGTTTTGATGGTCTTTTAACAAGACGTCTGAAAGGCCACATCTTGTTGTTAATGAAAATCTTCCTGATGTCGTGGGCATCAGTGCTTGTCTGGGGGCTTTTCAGCAGGCTCAGACTCTCTCATTAATGAGGTGACTGGACCCCAAGATTTACTTGGGTGAACGGTGGAAGGGTGATATTCTTTAATAGTTCAAGTAATTTCTCACCAGCAGAGAGGACTTTGACACAAATGGGTACTGGCTCTTTCTCCCCAAAGCAGCTTGGCTGTGGATGAATTAGGGCCCATTCTGTCCCTAACTCCTGGGAATAGTCGGAACACATCTTCAAAGTTCCCAACCCTGTGCTCTCCACCAGAGAGCATCTGTTGTTATTGTGTGGTCAGCCGAGTTGCTGGCTATCTTCTTTGCCTCGTCTCTCATGAGACTTTGGGTTAGCTGAAGAGAAGGAGCCATGTGGTGAGGTGTGTAATTTTTCTAGTAGAGGGAATCGCTCACCTGTACAGGCAGGAGAAATCAGGATGATGTTTGCTGAGAAGGTAAAGAGGTGCTGCCTGCTGGGAGGGCTACTCATGCCTGTCCGCTGGTCTGTTGGGAGGTATTAGGATGCAGGTGACACACTCCCACTTCCAAACATCCCTAGAGGCCATTACCCTCTTTGCTAAGCCTGCTTATGAGGAAAAAGGACTTGTTCCCTTTTTGGCAAAGTATTTTTTTCCAGGGTGGATAATTGTTTGTTGGGTTGCACTGAGGGCACTAATCCTTTAATGTAAAGAATGATTAGGGTGAATGGAGAGGATGAAATGAGATTAAGAAATAAGGCTCCTGACTTAGTTATTAACAGTGAAACTATGAACAGAATCAATAGGACCACACATATAATAATGAAGCTAAGAATATTGATGATCCCGCTAAGCCAGAGTTTCAGACCAATAGGAACCGCTACCAGTTTAAGCCAGATGGAGATACCCTCTTGGCCAAGTGTGGTGGAGTAAGCCCATCATCTCAGTAAAACTGAGCTCCTGAGGACAGCAAGTTTGAGGCCAGTCTGGATTCTACTGGGGTTTCTGTCTCAAATAAACAAACAAGAAGGTACCCTATTTATAAAGACCATAGATAGAATTGGTGCTGTAACTCAGGATGTTAGACATGCACAAGCTCTAAGTCCAGTCCTTTACACCATACAAACCAGGCATCATGCTACGTGCCTGTCATCCAGGCACTTGGGAGGTAGAGGCGGGAGGATCGTAGCTCCATCCTCAGCTCTACATCAAGTCAAGGGCTAGCTCGGGGCATACAAGATCCTCTAGTAAATAACCAATAAGTGACTAGATATTGTTGATGGTTTTGGAATGAAACTCAAATCCTCGGGCCTATAAATTTCTTAGTGTGTGTGGAAAGGGCATAATGTTTGACTTTGAGGGTGTCACTGCAGTCCTTGGATCTCGAAATGGAACATTGTCTTTCAGTACCCACCCAGTGTGTCTTCTCTTCTGAGGAACCGTTGGTGCTGGGAAAGACCACGTGCGCCAGACATGCCCCAGAGGTTGTCAGACCTTCGGCACTTTGGTGGGGAGAGCATACCTGGACCCAAGTGCTCTCTGATGCTGACAGCATCCCGCCTTATTCCCATCTCCAGGCCTTATTCTATAACCTGAATAAAACCATCTCCAGCAGAGTGTCCTTGAGTGCATCATGTAAGCCCTGTGAGTAAGGAATGGGACCCAGAGCCTGTTACCCAGGGTCTCCTTGGAATGGACCATGGGATCACGAAGATGACCACAATCACTCTAGGGTTGTCCTTGCAGAATGGGACAAAGTCCTAGCTGGGGAAGGAAAATCCTTGGCCTAGGACTGTGCAGGCGTTGCTACAGACCTTTGTCTTTTAATTGTCTGCATGAGTTTAGGCTAAATCTCATTTTCCTCATTGGTAAATTGGAGAGGTTTGTCCTGGATAATCACTTTTATTGCTTTAATATAATACAGCTCAATGATTTTAAAAAAATTCGCACTTCCATAATAACAGCCACACTTGGCATGCTCAGTGAAAATGAGTAAATAGGCCCTTAAGAAGAGGCGCTGCTAGGACAGTTGGCGGTAATTGAGGCTATTATAGGTAGAAACGAGTTGTACAGAGAAAGGGTTTCTGTTATTTTTCACTTAATAAATGAGAAACACCCTTTTCCAGAATTTTTTCTGGGCTTCAGTAATTGCATTTTAGCCATTGCCAACGTCTGTTAGCAACTGGTCCTGTCTTCCCCCTGAGAGGCCCGGTCCTCACTTTCAGGGTTCTGAAGTGTGCTCACCGCCAGTGAGGGAGGGAGTGTGCCATGGTTCCTCACAATTCTCTCTTTTGATTGGACAATCAAACCACCCATCCCACCATGGGAGCAGAGGCTGAAGAGGTGAGGGAAGCGATTGGAAAAATTTGTGTCTAGTCTAGACTCGAGGTGGCGTGGGATGTCCGGAAATGCAGGAGAGAAGTTCAAGGCGTGGTGAAACTAGAGCAAATGTGGGAATCCACCTTCAGTTTGTCCCTTGGAGATGGCGTTGCAGAAGATGATTCAAGGGCTGGCCAGGGCATTGCCAGAGGAGGCCACGGTGGAGCCTTGGACTATCAACTATCGGGAAGTAGGCTGTGTACAGACCTAACAGGGTTAGATAGGGCCACTTGAAAGAAGAGTACTCCACAGATGTTTTCTCTTCGAAAGGTCATGCTATTTATTTAATCTTTGGAAAGTAAGAATTCTAAGGCGAACTGCTTCTGGAAACCATTGAGTGAAGTACATCAAAAAGCATTTATTACTAAAAAGAACTCTGGTGACTTTCTAGAACTGATTCTAAGAAGGAAGGAGCTTATGCTTTCCCTAGTTATTCAGTTATTGACCTTTCAACGCATTGTCATTCCATGGTCATGTGACAGGAAATGCTTGGTATCGTTTTAGCCCCATCCAGGTCAGCCATAACTGTGTCACATGTCCTCACCTGCTTTCCGAGACGCTGTAAAACAATATACAAGTTAAGATGTTCATGGTAAGGGCATTGTTCTGTAGATAGACATTGTTCCAGAAACTTCCCATGATCAGCTGCTTGTCTGTCCACTGAAGCTTTAGAGGGACACATCATAGCCTCACCCTTAGGATCCAAGGCAGAGAACCATGAAGATACTGCATAGATAAGGACTAGGTCATTTTAGTGATAGCAGGTGGAAGATCTTTGCAAATACCACTCACGGTGACTTCACTGTCGCTGCAATGGCGATTTGTATGGCTTGTGAGGAAAGCACCATGGCTTAGGGGTTCATGCTTGCTACAGGAAGACTCAGAGGCCGAGGCGGGAGGAGTACCCTTAGCGGAGGTCAGCCTACACTACCAGGTAAGAGGCTGTTACAAAAATCCAAAGAATAAAAAAAGAAAAACCAAAGAGCAAGGAAGGGGGGGTCTGTTTCTGAGCTGAACGCCCTCTCTCCATCCCCCTGAAGTGAACCTTAGAGTTCCCCCAAATACCAGGTGCTGCAGGAAGCAGCCAGAAAGTTAGCAGAAGCAGATGACGTAACCGTGAGCACGGACATTTTTCAACTCTGCTTCCCTCTGCTCCAGTTTCTCTTTTGCCATCGCATTAATTAGAAATTTAGGTAAATGACACCCCGGCCCCAATTTTTTATATCTGCCAGGAGAACAATTAGGCATTAGAAGTAACAAATGGTCTAACTCATGTTGCCTGTTGAAAATTTTCAAGCTACATTATTTCTGACAAGGAAAAAAACAAATAATAGTTGTTTTGGCCAATTTCTACCATCCGCGCCACCACACTGGCAGATGCGGCTTCGCTCTGGCTTCCTCCCTTCAGTCATGCTTCATTAGAGTGTGCCGACTCCGGTGGGGCCCCACTCCTTTAGGTAAACAGTTATTTACATGAACTGCGACATTTTTCTTTGGTGACAATTTCTAATTGTTCAGGCAACCGAGGGTGATGTATGAAACCTTCGCTTAAAAAAAAAAAATTGGGGGTGGGGGGAAGGAAGGGCTTCACCTGCGAAACAAATTGCTTAAAATTAACTATCCTTTCAAAAGCAAGGCAAAAAAAAATCCAAGGCGGACAAATGAGACCTTTCTCGTGCACATATGGTAAGTGCTTCAAACACATCCCGGCTGGTCCCCACTCCAGAGAACAATTCCTCATGATGGAGTGGAAGAGTTCCTGGCTCATTTGGGGGTCTTTTCCATGCCAGCATTTGCCTGTACTTTGCTCAGAAGGGATCTTGCAAGGCTGAGCACCGTGTGTTTACCCCAGCACTTCTGGCTTTGCTAACTCCTTAGCCTTCACTTCGCCAGCTTAACCCTTCCAACACATAGGTCCACACCAGGCTCTGCGAAGGCTTTAGTCCTTTGTTGTTCAAGTTGGCTCATGATCTCCAGCAACTTACAGTGTTAGTGATAGGACTGGAGAGATGGTTCAGCAAATAAGAACACTAGCTGCTCTTCCAGAGGGCCTGGGTTCAATTCCAAGCACCCACAAGGTGGATCACAGTTGCCAGGATCTCCAGTCCAGGGGATCCAACAGATCTCTGTTGACACCAGACATACATGTGGTTCACAGACACACAGGCAGCCCAAACATCCATACACACGTATATTTTTTCCCAGTTTACAAAAAGGGTAGTGATTATCTACTAAACCTTATCAATGGGTCCTGTCCATATCTCTTCCTTGTTGGGTAGACTCAGGTCCCCTACCTTGAGCAGGACAAGATAAAGTAAATTAAGATGAATTACATGGGGCTGGAAAGATGGCTCAGTGGCTAAGAGTATTTGAGGAACTGGGTTTGAATCCCCAGCACCTACATAAAAATGTTGGCCATGATCACATACATTTCTGTAACTCTAGCACTGCTGAGGGTGAAAACAAGATGATCTCTGGTTTTGCTTGGTGGGGGAGAATTGCCTATATTCTGTCAATCATGTTTTAAATAAATGCTGATTGGCCAGGCAGGAAGTATAGGCAGGAAAACCAGACAGGAAGTAGAGGTAGATCAATGAGAACAGGAGTATTCTGGGAAGAAGGAAACTCTTTTGGGTGTCCTACCCAGATCACCAAAGAAGCAGGATGTGACCTACCCCACTGAAAAAGGTACCGAGCCATGTGGCTAACATAGACAAGAATAATGGGTTAATGTAAGTTATACGAGCTAATACAAAGCCTGAGCTAGAGGGCCTGTTTGCCTTTACTCTTGTTAGAAAGTTCATCTACTATGTTGCTATCATTGCTGTGTTACTTCATTGATATTAATTCCAGCTTCAGGCTTCCATATGGACTGGAGACCAGCATCTCTGCAGGAATTCCAACCTTGTAGACTGAGCACCTACTGGGTTCCTGGCCTGTCTAATATGCGACCATTGTTGGACTACCCAGATGGTAGTAATAAGTCAATTGAGTAAATTCCTTTTATTATAAATTCATTCTGTAAATTCTGCTTCCCTTGAGAACCCTGACTAGGTTGGAGAGATGGCTCAGCCATTAAAGACTAGGCTCACAACCAAACCTGGCGAATGTAGTGTCCCACATGGGACAGGAAGCAACACACAGAGACATCTCATTTGGTGCGAAAGATTTATTCTGTATAAAAGTTAATATTTGTTCTTGTTAGCAGTAATAAAGTGTTACATAGCTACTTCCTCTGAACTGAAACATTCCCTACTTGAGAGAGGAATGAGGTTCACAGAGGCAGGAAGATGAGGAAACATACAAAGATTAGGAAACTCACAAAAGCTTACAGGCCTCATGGTGCCTAGAGAGTTACACGAGTCATACTCGAGTTATACTCGCTGGCAGAGCTGTCTGAAAGTTGGGCAGGGAGCTCCAGGATTGTGGCTTTCATGAGTCTCTACCTTAGGTGGGCTTTTCATTGACACAGCTTCCCGAATCACCCACACTCCTGTAAGGATTCCCTTTACCCATAATCCTGTAGGTAGCTCCTCAGCCATGCGTCTGTAAGCAACCCCAATGAGCTCATGGATTCTCCATGTTTTACCCAGGTGGAGTTGTCTCTTTTGATCTGGGGTGAATAAATTCTTATTCATGTCTCCCCAGGAAAAGTCACACAACGCAAGGGAAGGAGGAGGCTGTTTCTTTTTTAGTTTTGTTTGTCTTTTGTTTGTTTGTTTTTGTTTTTGGAGACAGGGTTTCTTTGTAGCTTTGGAGCCTGTCCTGGAACTACCTCTTGTAGACCAGGCTGGCCTCAAACTCACAGAGATTTGCCTGCTTCTGCCTCCAGAGGGCTGGGATTAAAGGCGTGCGCCACCACTACTTCACTTTTTTTTGTAGGCTGTTTCTTTAACATGGACACCATATTTGTGTAAGACAGCTATTCTTCCACCTCCCAGGCGCGCCTTGTGTCTTGTTTTCTGATATTATAGAACACAGGATAGAAAATCTTGATAACTATTTTCAATGACCATTTTGCAAGTTTTAGTGAATTATTTAGGTGAGAAGAAAGACACATGCACATTGCTGTGAAGGGAGAGAAGACAAAGCAGAGCTTCCTGCCTATGCAGCTCCATTTTTGAAGCTTCAGGGAATGTGGGCCATAGTTGCTAGAACAATTTAATTTAACTAAAAGAAAAGATTTAAGCTAAGATGTGAGAATTTCAGATAAAATTAAACCAAGATACATAAATCTGGGGTTTTCTATAACCAAAAATATCCTGGCAGAAAGAGCTTATTTACTATGACAACAGAAATGATAATAATTTTAAAAATCAGAATAAACTTACAGAATGTCCTGGGGAAGTATTTAAAAATACAAAAGTTTGCCAAGGGACAGAAAAAAAAAGCCTCAAATGGATAAGAAGAATAATGTCCCTGCATGGGAAGATTTAGTGGTGCAGATGTCAACGTTCGCCTAATTTATCTACAAATTCAATGAATATCCAATTCCAGCTCCCCTGGGATTGGGGGTGGAACTTAGCAAAGTGTGGTTAAAGTTCATCTGGAGAAATGAATGGCTGAGAGGAGCCAAGGAAATTTTGAAAAACAAGAATAATGATAGAGGACTTGACCTAGCAGATATTAAAATATCAGCGTGATTAAAACAATGTGCTTTTGGGGCAGCGATCAATAGAACACAGAAGAAATTCCAGAATATGACATAAATAATGTACCATCTAATAAAGATGGCATTTGGGGGTGTAGGAAATGGATCTATTATTCAGTAGGTGGTTTGAAACAAAAAGTTTGGAAGAGGAAAGGTCCAGCTTTATAGTTAAGGTTGTGATTAACACAGAAAGAGGCGTCTGGAAGTGTAAAGTGTTAAGCTGAAGGGTGGATCTGCCTCAGTACTGGCAAATGGGTAAAAGTCAATCTTTCCATGGCGAAAGCTTTAAAAAGCATGGCGTTTTGTCGGGTATGGTGGCCATGTTCTTAATCCCAGCATGCACGAGGCAGAGACAGGCAGGCCTCTGTGAGTTCTAGGCCAGTCAGGGCTTTGTAGAAAGACTCTGTCTCAAAAACCAAACAAACAAAACACCAAAGTGTGGCATCACCATAAGGAACAAAAGAGACATAAGGAGGGGGATTTAAATTTATTAAAAATGCACTTGGATTTTAAAGTTATTATTTAAGCAAAAAGTTATTGTCCATATCTTTATTATATATGAAGTTCATATCGCTACAGAAAATATAAAGTGTGAAGTCCCATAGTCAGGAATTTATCCCTATACACATAAATCTCTCTCTTCTTCTCATCCATGTCCCTTTTCTTACATGCATGTCACATACATACACATATACACCACACATACACACACACACACACACACACACACACACACACGGTGATAGGGAAGAGAGTATTTTTTTTCTATGGTTAAAACAACATAAAGGCCAGTGGTCACATACACTGTAGGGCCCTCTCTTCCCCGCCTCTGAATTTTATGGTAGGAATCAAACCATACTTTTTATCAGTGATATTTGGGAGGAGGAGCTGAGGCTTGTTTCAAGATTGGCAAGATGGATTCTGTTGCCTTTCCTGTCCTGGACATAATCTGTAAGAAAGAAATGTGTGCACACATTACGGAGGCCAGATTATGAAAAAGTTTAATTTCTAATTGTGCTCCTCTGCAGTTAGCATGATGAAATGAAAATGGTTGGTCATTAGAAACCGTAACCCTGACCAGTAAGAGAACACAGACACGAAGGAAAAACTGACTTGCCTATAAATTTGCAGGCATTAAAATTTTGCTTGTGAAAATATTATCATGATACTCTGATGCTGGGGGCGTGTAAGAAACAGGCACTTCTGAGGAGATGCCGAAGGGCATAGCCTTCAGTGGTATTTTTAGGTCATAGTTCAGAAAATTACAGACATTTCTGAAGACTTTGTCCATGAGATTTTTATTGCAGCATCTTCGGTGGCGGCAGCATGTATAAATATTGGGTATCTGTGGTTCACGTCTACCAGGAAATGTTGGGCAACTCTTCAAAACTGTTGTTGGGGGCCAAGTTGGGACAACTCTCGGTTATAAAATATTTAGTATAAAATGGAGACAGCAAGACCATCTAGATGACTGAAGTCAAAGATTAATTTAAAAAGTGTGAGTTCTTACAGAAAAAAAACAGGCGCTACACCCAAGTGTTAAAATGGAAGTTCTTGATGGTGAGCTTGTGAGCGATTTTCTTTTCTTTTTTCTTTCTTTCTTCCTTCCTTCCTTCCTTCCTTCCTTCCTTCCTTCCTTTTCTTTTTTTTTTAAAGTTCATCTCCAATTTGTTTATTATTAAATTCCTGCAATCCAGATTTCCGGGTGAGTTCTCAGGAATAGGCCATCTCAGCTGTTTTGTTTTAATATCTATATATGAAAAAACATTGCAAAACACTGTCTTGGTTCTGTGTCTAACGTTGCCCCTTCTGCTGGGAGGTCATGATCCTGTAGGAGGAACCAAGGTCTAAAATGGCATGTCCTACCTCAGTGGAAGAAACTGAGTGGCTCCAGTTGGAGCTGATCAGGGAACGAGGGACAAATTTGAGCTCAGTTTCCCTTGAACGACCTCAGAAGAAATGTTCCCAGGATCACTAGACTGTCTGTCTAAATTTCTTGAATATTCTGTAATTCTTAAGTATTCAAAGCTCATCATGGGGGTGGGTGAGGCTCTTACCTGGAGATTCTCTTCCTCCACAGGCATGATGGATGCTCCTCCCTGGTAGAGTCCGCCAAACCCTGACCTCAGATTCACTGCAGCTATCTGAGGGCAAGCTGCCAACCCCCAAACCCCATGTGTCTCTATTTCTAACTCCTCTCCTGGGGTCTGCTGCTGTAAGGCTAAGAGTGAAGATCAGAGAGAACCCTCTGTGATGATCCCGATGACAGGCAGCCTTTTTCCAGGCCACTGGTAATAATTTCATTACCTCTAGATTTCTTTGAAAGGTGGCTGATGTCTGGCTTGGATTTACTACGGAGAACACTTAGGAAAAAGCAAGGGCTCACAGTCCTGCTCCTCCTGCTGCCTGACCTGTGGCAGCAGCCCAGCCAACTCCTTGACCTTGCCATCACCTGGACAGGAGCACCATCTCAGCCCCACCCTCTGTGTCCGTGGGAAGCATCAGAGCCCTAATCTTCCACCTTTAAGGATCTCCCTAACTTATTGGCCAACTCCCCTTGAAGACAAACCTCAAGTGGTTGCTTGTGATCTGTGTAAGTTGCTTTTTATTTAATGCATTTCCATCAAAATCACCCAATGTCAAACTCGCCCTCTCTGGTATTCATTAGTACACTTTCCCCAACCTGCACACATACAAACATATATGCATACATGCACATAGATACATGCACATAAGTGTGGTTTTGTTTCAGCCACGTGTCTAACACCCTTAAAACAACATTCCAGGAAAAGGAAGTTGGTTGTGAGACCCAGGGGAGGGTCCAGGATCTCACAAAGCCCAGAACATTTCCTCATGAGATTCATCCCCCCCCCCAAAATCCTTCAGGGCTAAGCTGAAGGGATGGCTCCAGGCTTCAGGAAAGAGTGCTCATGGGGCTGCTTTTGTCCTAGGAACTTAGGATCTTAGTGGGTCTCTCATCACAGCAAACTGCTTCTGCAAGGTGCTTGGAGAATGTAGTCCTTAGTCTTGCATTTGGTCAGCTTTTCCAGCCTGCCTTCTGCTGAATAATTGAAGCCCGTTTTAGCTTTCAGTTTGCTGTTAATTTTACGCCTTATGCTAAGTCTGTATTGCATGCTTAATCTTGTCAAGAAATCTCCACAAGATATTTATTACTGGCAAACTTATTTCATAGGTAATTGCATCATACTTTTGTTTAAAAAAATCTTGTATACTTGTATTTTATGCCTTTTTGCAAAATAATTAAAAACATCATTTTAGTTTTGATCTTTTGGGGATTGGAACTATATTTAATCATGCAATGTTTTTTTTATTATTTTTGTTCTTGTGTTATAGCAAGCGGGCAGGGTTTTTATCTCCTCTGTACTTGCAATAACATATTATTTGACCATGAATCACTTTAACGGATTGAAACATAAGCATGTGAATTGAAAAATAGATACATTAGTCAAATCAATAAATAAATATGAAAATATATTTCTACGATGAAAAACCATCTTGGCTACTGTGTCCTCCAACTTGGACAGAGAGAGCTGAAATATATGGCCGTAAAATATAGCTTGCCATGTCAACTAGCCAGTGCCTGCAGCCTAAAAGGAATTTTGAGCACTGGGTAAGTAGTATTTCATCAACAAAATCATAAAATAAAGACATTAAAATGAAGGGATGATGGAGTGTTGCAGGACGTTTGTAAAATCACCCTTCAGTCTGAGGCTGGAGTATTTTAGAATTAGATACCACAGACTTTTCATATAAATTTGCTTACAAATAGCATGCCCTAACAAGCCGCATTACCAGGCTGCCCCCGTAGCAAATATATTTCTACCATTGCTGCTAAACAAACTCTACTTACACTCTGCGGTACAGCGAGGGTACAAATAAATTATTCATCTCTGGGTCTAAAACACACAAGTCTCACAGTGTTCACGGGGAGTATTTGTCTTTGTTAATTAATGACTTTGAACTCCTTTTAGCTATTCTGTGGCCGGCTCCCCTGTTTTTATGTACTTCCCCTCGCGTTCTGTCTTACTGCACAGACTCCCCTACTAGCCATAATCAATGTTCAATCTCTAATTTCATAAGATAATAAAGTGGGCTGCGCGTGCTATTTCTAGCTTCATTGTGAACCTTATCAGCTATCTGTCAGATGAGTGTAGAAATATAATTAACATGCATGATTTTATCGAATACAACTGAAAGATAAGGATTTTTTAAGTGACTTGGTTTTCTCCAAAACTAGGCGCAAAACACAGGAGGCAAAGCTGAATTTACATCTATTTACATATAAGTATGTTTTTTTTTCCTGTAGCACACAACATTCCTTAATATATTGCAATTGCAAATTGCTATAATTTGTTGTTTGATTGGATTTTTTTAATACACATTAATAAGATTAAGGAGTGCTAATTAAAATTTGTAGATTGTGTTGGATGGGGCAACTTTCATAGGACAGATGTAAAAGGAGGCACGAGAATTCTACATGGAGGAGGTCGATGCGTATATAAAAGATCTTGTGACCCGGGGGCCCCCTTCAGCCATTCCTCCATGAAACAATATAAAGTGTTCAGAGGAGGCCTCAGAAGAAAGAGGGAGTGTTGCTTCAGCTTCCCAGGAAGCCCCTTCACCGTGAGCCCCTTAGCCAGGGTACAGTTTCTGTGGACCCATCCCAGGAGGCCAGAAGACTGGAGAGCGTCTTTCGGTCCCCTCCCCACCCCAGCTCCAAGCAGAGTCTCCCTTCTGCTCTTGGTTTTATTCAAACTGGGAATCAAGGAGCACAGCTGAGATTTTAACGTTAGAAGGTTTTTGATGTGACCTCTACATTCTCAAGGGGTTCAGCATGCACCCACATGGAACTGAACCCTCTGCCTCACTGTGGGCTGTTTGGGAGAAGGGAAGGTGGGATGCTCTCCACAGATAGAGAAAGCGAAGCTCAGGGGCTCTGAGGCACACAATTCAGGTAGAAATCTTCAGATACCTGCCCCAACCTTTGCCTACTGTTTGTTCTGGTTTCCAGAAACGACTTTGGACTGACAGATCCTTCAGCCAAAGTATCTGGCTTTTCGTCCTATGCCCTAAAGCCATCTCTGTCCAGGAGGGGCGGGACCATACATAACACAGCTGACCCACCATCCAGCCACCAATGAGAAAAGATGCATTTGGGGGTCTTCATCTCAGTATCCCAGGTTCCTCTGTGCCAGTTTCAATGTACTCTTTTATGAAGCGCTTGATCCAGGGCAACTGATGTGGCAGCCTTGGCTTCTCTCTTCTGCGCTTTCCTCCGCTCCCCATCCTAGTGCACAGTTGTTTCTTGTTACAGCGTAGCCCACCCACACGCAGGTTGCGGAGATGGGTGAATAAAAGTCAGAAACAATTCAAGGTAATTGCGATGAGGGCTTTGTAGAACATCTGCAGATGGGCTGTGTTTCTGGAATGGACCAGCATATGATTTTGGAATCAATAGCTCAAACTTCTTTTTCTACTCAATTGATTTTTTTTTTCTATTTTTTTTTCTTAGCGGTGATGGGGGGTGGTAGCTATGTACAGAAACGTTTTTGAGTAAAAAATTATTTTTAATCACAGATATGTCAGCCCTATTTAAATGCCAAATGGGGAATACTGTATGCACATAAACATTTAAAATAATGCCAGTAAAAATTATAGCAACTCGTTGTACAGACCACCCGGTACCAGCAACTGCTGGATGCTGATGTTAAGCTCCAGCTATTTCTGGTTTAGCATCAGGCTTTATTTAATATAGTGACCTCCACATACTGTTGTCATTAAAGTTACTAATAAATGCGATTTAATATTTAAGTGCAGTAAATTGTTTATAGTGCAGATGCGCGTCCCTCTTTGGAGGCGATCTTAGGGTCATTTCTTACACAAGGTACCTTGTACGCAGGGAAAGACAGACGTGCAGCGTGAGCTGTATTTCTTGTGTCCTGTGTCCTCATTCCCCGAGTGTGAAAACTTTATTGCTCATTATCTACTGAGCTGTGATGAAGTGACAGATGATTTATTGGGAGCCAAAAACTGTGTTTCAGTGGTGAACATTTTTATCCTTTTGTACTGCGGTCTCGCCAGCCTGGCTCCCCTAACTGCCCAGGCAGGCAACAAATAAAGGAAACCCCACTCAGGAGGGGCAGGACCTCCTCATAAAGGTCCCCATGGCTGATCTCTGTTCCTAATTCTATTCAATTCCCTTTTGTTGCTTAAAATTTCAATTTGTTTAATTGAGCCGTTTGACAGTAAAATTTTGAATTCCATGCATTTTAACCATTCATATTAAATTTCCCCCTGTACAGTATTTTTATTAATGTGCTTTATGGGCCAGAGCCTTAATTTAAAATCGGTGACCTCACAAGCATGTAAAAAAGACCTGAATTCTTATTTTCTTTTTTTCTTCCTCAAACCTAAATTAAAACAAATTATTATAAACCATGGAACAGTGTGGTTTCTTCCTTGGATTTCACGAGTTCGGGAAAGGAACTGGGCATGGGAAGGTGAAGTGTGTAGGGCTGAGTGTGTGCACGTGGGTTTCTTGTATTTTCATATTTTAATAGATGACGTAGTGTTGGGCAGAAGCGAGAGTCGGACAGTTCCAAAAGCAAGGCTCTGTCTCCATTAAAGCGGCAGGTGAGGTACACTGTAATGAAACAGCCAGCATCTTCCTTTTTACAGGGTTCCGTGTTTATTGACATTTAAATAGCCTAGCACCTCGTCCTTTAGGATTAATAAGACACCCGGAACCCATGCAAGACTTTTGAGGTTTACTAAACTTTAATCTGTACGATTTAATAGCGGGATCTGAGTCATTATGGGTATGCAGAACGCCATCTGACTTTACAAACACTTTTAAAACGATGAGTTATGTGGCAAGAGTGGGTTGGCTGTGCATCATTATGTCCAGGTAAATGCCAGAATGATGACATAATTGGTAGTTGGGAGTAAAATACAACCCCTGTAAAATGTTACTAAGGTGAACGTGGAGGGGTCGTAATTCATTACACTCAGACGTGGCTCTCAGGTATTTATCATCTCATGAAACACAGGCTCACTTGATCTTGCCTGGCGTTGTTTTTCTTTTCTGCCTTTGTTACTTCCTTTGGCAGTGGAACACATCCTGGTTTGCAAAACTGCTAATTCCTTTCTCTTCAACCATTTTCCAGGCTACCCCAGTGGATTTCAGCTTCTTGTCATGCACTAGAGACCAAGAATTCTGTAAATGCTAAATCCTGAGGACTGGCCCTAATAAGAATGATAATCCCCCAATTTCAGACAATGATAAATTTATGGCTGTGGATTAAAGGTCAGATGGCTATTGGAGACATTAAAACAGCCCGATTTCATAATGCCCCAGCACCTTAAGAACAGACATGTGTGTGCCCTGGTGCCTGTTAGTTCCTGCTAAAGACGTACAGTAATAGTTTAGGAGTCGAGAATCCCATTTCCTACCTGTGAAAGGTGCTTTCCCTTAGCCCCAGGCGACTGTTTAACTTCTAACCCCCTTGTTCACACAGCGTACATGCATAAAAGCACAATAGACCACATCAGGACGTGGGTCTTGCAACATTTGTTTTATGCTGTTTGCTACAGGACCCATTACTCACGTTCGCAGACATGTTCGGCTGTCCTGAAGTAAGGAGTTATTTTCTCAAAATGGCTACTTTGCTTTAAATTCACTCAATTTCAGGGCATCTTTTGTTCCCCCAACATCAACAGGACACTTAACTAATAGAAAGAGTCTGGTGCAAAACACCTTTAAATTGGCCTTTGGTTTGATTATCTCTTTTGAGGGGTTAGTTTGATTTTTCCATTGTTTGTTCTGCACAATAGTCACACCGTGTCTTTTCTGAGGTGTTCTGCCTCCACTCTGCGATAAGCCTCCCCCCAGTTCCAAGCTCCCTGTATCGTCACCTAGGTTACACCATCCTTGCATCTTGCAGTGCCCCAGCTCTATTCCAGAGCAGTTATGGCAAACAGACATTCTATATGACATTTAATGCATGGTCCCAGAGAGTCCACAATGAAATGGTTGGGAACTAGCCCTCTTCCGCTCCTGAGGTCTCTTACTGCAAGCTTGAGATGAACACACCTTGGAGACTAAACACGGTATAGAATGGGTGGGAGATGTGGGGATCTCAGGTGTCTAAGCAGAGAGCTGTTTCTCCAAGTGAAAAGGTGGAACGTCCAAAGAGGAGATTCCTTCTAGAAGCCTTCAGTGATCCTTCAAAATCAGGACTGGTCTGGTTTGCCCAATCATATTTACCCCTATGGACCTCTAAAGTATTCTGTATACTTACTTCCATTTCTTCAGTGTCTTTCACAAAGGTCTGTCCCTCAGTTCTTATGGTAACAAAGGATGGACTTGATGGGTGATATTATTCATGCAGAGACCATAACAATAGCGGTCTCCACGCCATCCCACTCAGTGTCTATTCAGAATCTAGGTAGTGGGAAACTGAGAGACTCCTAAAGAAAGACTCTGGATTTTCCAGGGTAACAATTGTAATTGTAAGATCTTGGATTATAAGAAAGAAAGATGGCAACCAAAAATTTCTTTTATCTAATAATTTCATTGGATGAAATCCCAACTGAGGGAACCTTTCTAGGTCTTCTTCCATTGACTCAGCAGCTTTTAAGGTTCAAGTGAAGTCGCACAGGGGATTAGAGAAAGGCAGATAAGATTGTGTAGACTGTAGCTGCATTTAAGAAATTTAAAAGATGTTGTAAATTTCCTTGTATCTCCTAGAACCTTCAAAGGGCTGGGGGCGTGGCTTAGAGGGTGGAGAGATCGCCTAGCACCTGCCAGGCACCGAGTTCTATCTGAAGCACAGCATCAGTAAGGGTAGTGTCTGCTTGGCTACACCATGAGCTCAAATGCAGAGCCTTCTGCAACCCAGATGACCGAGCATGGACTCTAGATGCCTAACACCTTCACGCAGACCATGATGCTATGGAAATCGCACAGAAAGTATGATGTTTCTGTCAACCATTGTTTTTCCTCATTTCTTCTTCATTTCTCTGCTACCCCAGAAATAAGTCAAGAGAACAAATCTAAGGGTTTAGCTTTGGCCAGTGCCTATAATCCTGGCTAAGTTCTTACCATGGTTGAGGAGGATGAAAAGCTTGACTTCATTTGTTCTAGATAACCCAAAATCCACATTATGCAAACATTGAGTAAATGTGTGGGTCAACTGGTAAAGCTTGTGTCAAGATATAATAAGATATCTACGTTCTCCATTGTAGTAATATGAGTGGCGAGGTTGCATCTCCAGCACCCTGGCCGCCTCCGGCTACCTTTACCCGAAATAATTACACGGACACTGTATTCATTTAATCACTGCTTGACCATTTCTATCTAGCCTCTTCTAGGCTAACTCTCGCACCTGGACTAGCCCATATCTAAAATCTGCTGTAGCCCATAAGGTGGCTTACCAGGGAGATTCTAGCCTACGTCCATCCTGGGTCGGAGCTTCATCGCGTGTGCCTCAGAGAGCAGAGCTCTCGCCTCTGCCCGCTAGAGTGGAGCATCGTGTCTCTCTGAGGCATCTGCTTTCTGAGGAGTGCTGTCGAGTCTCTGAGCCAGCATTCTGCTCCTCCCACCTACGTTCTAACCTATCAGGTCAAGCAGCTTCTTTATTAAATCAACCAATGACCTTCCTCCATCACTCCATTTGCTCGTTACTATTTATTTAGACAATTGTTGGCCCCAAATAGCCAGTAGTCTTAGAATCAGTGGTCTTAACTGAGTGTGTAGTTGTGTGTGGTTACGAGCTGGGTGGCTCAGAGGAAGCTGCAGTAGTGATTGCAGTGGGAAGGGAGGACAGTACCTGCTGGGAGTAAGGAACCTCCAAATGAACATAGATCCGAGGCGAGATGCACTATTCCAGTCTGAAAACCAGCTAAATTAAAAATTACTGTTTATATTCTAGACTCAGTGTCTTATGCCTATAATCCCAGACTCTGAAGGCTGAGGCAGGGGGATTACTCTGTGTTCCAGGCTGGCTGGGGCTATACAGAGGAAGGAGATACTATTCAAAAACAAGAGGAAAAGAAGCAGCCACCCTGCAGAAGAATTTCTTTCAGAGTGGGTCTCACTGTTCTCACCTCATCCTCGGTATAAATGGGCATGGCTCTCTTGTCCATCTTTGGCTGCCTTTCTTTGTTTACTTTCATGGCAGCTGAGGTTGGTAGGCACCTCAGGTACATCTCTAAGAAGGGCTTGTAGTGCTATATTTGGTAAGGCTGGAGTGTTTGCTGCCTTTCCTATTTGAATCATTGCTGGAGCAGATGCGAAACTCTTGGGTCTACGCTTCCTCCATGGAGGGACTTGCTGAGGCTGCCTCCGGACCCCAGCCCGAGCATGACATGGTTCTTTCTCACTGAGCGGTTCTCAGAACAGATCTCCTCCTCCATCCCCCAAGGATTCTTTCTCCTTTTGGAGGATCGATGGCTTACTTGCCTGTGTCTCGGTATTGATCACTCAATATCATTTTTCTTGGTCCACAGTGTATCTTTTCAACTTGCACATTCAACTTGCCTTTTATTTCTAGAAAGTTTTCTTAAGTTGTATCTCAAAGCTTTGCTTCTTTCTTGTTTCTGAGGCTCAGCTTTCCGCTCTGGGAGATCATTCCTGTGCTCGTCGGTGACAGGTCCTGACGGATCTTCTGTCAGTACAAAGACCTTTTCTCTGACGGCCTTTTTTCCTCACCCTAGTTTTCTCATCCCTACTATTGCTATGCTGTGTGCTTTCCGAAGCTGTTTACTTAAGAGGTAATTATTTCATTAAGTGTTTTGAAAACGCATGCCATGTGTTTGGTAGATTTCTTCTGCTCCATCGGGGCCTCTTTCCCAGGGAAACTCTCTCCTCACGTGCTGCCCTGCTCCTCCTCTTCCTTTCAAAGACAGCGTTGAAATGCTCCTTTCTTCTCTGCTTGTCCTTTTCTTTATTTTTTTATTTATTAAAGATTTCTGCCTCCTCCCCACCACCTACTCCCATTTTTCCTCACCCTCCCGTGATCAAGTCCCCCTCCCTTGTCAGCCCAAAGAGCAATCGGGGTTCCCTGCCCTGTGGGAAGTCCAAGGACC
>NC_022015.1:29422257-29426318 GCF_000317375.1 Microtus ochrogaster | reverse complement strand
AGTCCTCGTTGTCTGCTATGTTCAGCGAGTCCGGTTTTATCCCAGGCTTTTTCACATTCACAAACGCAACATATATTTTTAAGTTGCTTATCTTAAGATGAATATGTTTAATGCTGCTGTGGAGAGGAGGATGGGGTGGCATTCCAGCAAAGAACACCTCTCCTTGGCTGTTGTAGGTCATTTTGACACTGGCTTAAGCCCCTTCAAACAAAGAGAACAAACCCAGGGCAACCCCCCGTCAGTCTTCTTATGCCTCTTCTCCAGCTAATGGCTGCCTGAAAACTCTACCCAGTGAACACACTCTTTGCTTCCTCACCATCGTGCTTCCCGATGCCAAACAGAAGCCAGGGAGAGCTCTGTAGGAGCTAGCCAACTTGATGCCTTTGCTTCCAAAGCACAGATCTCAGAATTTGCCTCCTATGGAGTGTTGCTAGTGGCGATGGCCTGTAGCCCTGGCCAGCAAGTCCGTACCTAGTCTGTTCTTTCCTGCACCAAACCCTTCCAGTGTCGAGGTGTGGGGTTACAAGGACAATTCCCCACAAAAAAGTAAGAAAACATTTTTGTCTTGAATCAAGCATTTTTAACTAGGATATAAATAGTGGCATTTGGAGTTTGAACTCAGGAGTAAACAATTAAGAGGGTACAGATTTTTTTTTTAATCAGAAAATGTTTAAACTCCTTATGAAAGCCCCAACATATGAATCATTATTAGTTTAATATAACTGACCCCATTATTCAGTTACTCATTGGACATACATAGCCTACCATGTTCTGATTTGGGTACAGTTGAAAAACCAGTGGATGAAAATGACATCTCTACCACCAAGAGCTATAGATTCAGTATAGATTCAAGGTTTACAGAAACAGGGACAGTGTGTGTGTGTGTGTGTGTGTGTGTGTGTCTGTCTGTCTGTCTGTCTGTGTGTCTGTGTCTTATGTGACTGTGTGTATGTCTGTGTGTGTGTGTGAGAGAGAGACCATGTGTGTGTGTCTCTATGTGTGTGTATGTCTGTGTTCCCAACCAATCTATGGTCTTTATGATGGTCTCCAGAACTCTGGAGAGCTGCCTGAGGTTGGTTAGCTCTGGCCCAGCTTCTAACATTGTCTTCCCCTCTCCCACTGGTACAACCTATCCCATGATGCTTCTGCTACTCTGGCCCTCACTTCTGACCTCCCTTATGTTGCATATGTTAGTCTTCCCAATCATGAGAGCTTCTCATTTGCCTATATACATGTGAATTATTTTAAAGTCCACTGTATGTCTCTGAAGTCTTTTCAGCCTACTGAAACCAGCTTTGGTCATAGCCACCCCTGCTACTCCAGTGGGTTTCTCTATTCTCTTACATACTGGTTCCTGTTGGCTGACATTTCTACTAGTCAGTCTGGTAAGCTATGCACCCTATATTGTACAGGATGGTGACTAGGCTTGGGAATTGGGCTGATTTTAATTTGAATTCAGGTATCCTCATATGCTAGCTAGGTAACTTACATGCTATTAAATATCTCTGGGTCATTTTTATATTGATCAGAGAGGCCTTATGAGAACACCAACAGAATAGCACAGCATTAGCCTCCCCCTGTAGCCTGAAGACTGGGGGAAGGAAACCTGGCTACAGATTTTTCTTATTTGTGCCTACAACCCCAGCAATGAGTATTTTACTTGACATATGGTAGAGACTGTGTAAATATTTGGCGAAAGGCTTAATTAATGTGTGAGTTTGTTGTAAGCAGTGAAATCGATAATTAACACAAGGGGCTTGGCACATAGAAGCCCACACTATGCGCTTGCTGGATGTATATGGCTCCAACTCACGAAGGCATTTGGAGGCCAGTGACTAAGTTTGCTTTACTTTGTTCTCAGCCTTCTCCACACATAAGTGCCTTGAGCCATTGAATTGTGTGTTTGCTGGAGCTGAGAACACAGCTCAGACAGAAAGTGAAACAAATGTTGATTCCTTCCTTCTTGGAGCTATGGCTATCGGTATGCAAGTTGGAGAATTGATAACCCCATGGTCCTTTAGCAGGTATGCTAAATCATAAAACAGATTAAGAATTTCTTTTTTTTTTGTCATTGATTATGTGATAGTCCTTGGCATTAAAACTACTGTATCATAACAATGATGCTGTGAAGAAGTTGTTGCTTCTCTACCAAGAAGCCAGGCTCAGGGAGGTCTTGCAGTTTTCTTGAGGTCACACAGCTGCAAGGAGTGAAGCTGAGATGAAAGTCAGGGTTAGCACCTGAGCTGGAGGGGTAGTCTCCTGTTGCAGCAGCAAGTTGGAAGTGGTGTGGGAGAATTGCCTGTTTTCTGTCAATCATGCTTTAAATAAATGCTGATTGGCTAGGCAGGAAGTATAGGCGGGTCAACCAGACAGGAAGTAGAGGCAGAGAACAGGAAAATGCTGGGAAGGAGGAAGCCCATTCCTCCCCAGTCCTGCGCAGACCACAGAAGAAGCAAGATGTGACCTGCCCTGCTGAGAAAGGTACCGAGTCATGTGGCTAACATAGGTAAGAATAATGGATTAATAGAAGTGATAAGACCATTTGGACTTACCTATGAACTTAGTCTTGGACAAAAGACAAATAGCAAAAGAAAGAGCCAAGCATTTTAAAGTAAGTGGGGTTAAGAGGACTAACTATTGATTGGGTGGGGACCTCTTACATGCTGGTTCATTTACCGAGGAACTTAGGTGTACAGCATGTATCAGGCAGGAGGCCAGGTGCAGAAATGCTCTCCCCCATGTGGAGGCTCAACCAAGGTCACCCCACTGCATGCGTTTTTAAAAGGCATTTGGATACATGATAAAAATCAATATCCTACAGAAGCCCCGGGCTTTCCTTACAGCAGAAGGACATCCGCATAGCCCCGAAGAAGAAAGAGTGGTGTATCCTTCAGTCTGTGAATACCCTTTAAGAAGAAATGCTTTGTTTTGAACACCAGGGCTTTGTTGGTCTTCAGCTGCCCTTGACGGTACTTGATAGTGTTTCCCTCTTCTACCTCCCCATAGCCTTTGGAATACAGATGTAAAAAACACACCGAGAGTGGGGATTCCACTTCACCACCGGAATCTGTGCCCAGGCTCAGGATGTGAGCCAGGCCTAGGCTGAAATGCAGAGGGTGGAGCACGTTTTTGAGGTTGCCGTGAATTGTCTTAACTCAGAAAGGCTCTGGATCAGCAGTTTTTCAGACAGGCCAGCAGCTATCCTGTAACATGGTTTTCCATCTTCTTCTTCATCTGCGTGTTTAGTAACAACAGTTTCCTTAAGCTAGAGTGGCATATAGCCAGCGGAAAGAGGTGTTAATGAGACTCGGTATAAACGGAAGGGGTGCAGGATGGACAGATTTTTTGTAATACCGTTGGCACTGGCTAGAAAAGACAGGTGGTCACACGGAGTAGACCAGTCACCTTAGATAATGAAGTAAGAGTAGTGACAGAGGAAGAGTCACAATGGCCAGGAAGCAAGGGGAGGCCTGGGAAGAGACAGGTTTATCAGCTTCATCGTGCCAGGCCCTGTAATAGGGTATGAGGCCAGGATATGTGGATGCTGTAAAGTAAATGCCAAAGTTAGTACAGTGTGGCCCTCAAAGGTGGCATTGTGTTTAGGCAGTTCAGATTAAAAAAGAATGACCCAGCCTTTAGGGATATCGCTTCTAGACACTGGTGACCACCAATACTTTTATAATGGCCACGTCAAATCAGAGTTGCCCACTACCCCCTTGCTGGTGTGGACGCTCAGCCGGGATTATCCCATTGCATGGGTTTCTAAGAGGTGGCTGGGCTAACAAATAATGTTCTAAAGCCGTGGCTCTCAACCTCTGTGTGGAGCCACACAACAGATATTTATATTATGATTCATAACAGTTGCAAAATTACAGCTATAAAAATACTTTTATGGTTGGGGTCACCATGACCTGAGGGACTGTATTAAAGGGTTGGGGCATTAGGAAGGTTGAGAACCACTGTCCTAACAAGTCCCACTGTTCTCCTTGCAGAAGTCCTACTGTTCTCCTTGCAGAAGTCCCACTGTTCTCCTTGCAGAAGTCCCACTGTTCTCCTTGCAG
>NC_022015.1:29394898-29422157 GCF_000317375.1 Microtus ochrogaster | reverse complement strand
AAGTCCCACTGTTCTCCTTGCAGAAGTCCTACTGTTCTCCTTGCAGAAGTCCCACTGTTCTCCTTGCAGAAGTCCCACTGTTCTCCTTGCAGCAGGACACTATGGCCATGCCTGGATTTGTTCACCTATCGATTCATTAGGGATTTTTTTTTCTCCTGATGTTCTTCTGTCTTCTGCCCATTTCTCTGCTCAGACACACTTTTGATTTCTAATTTTTCAGAAATTAGAGAAAATATTAGAAGGTTGCTTTCTATCTTGTTGCATTGAGGGCAAGGTCCATGGCATAGGAGGAAATGGAGCCTTTGTTTTGAATGTTCTTTGCTCTTGAAGTTTTAGAGCCAAGTTCCTATTCCTGTAACACGTGTAGAACCCAAAGAGAGGCAAATGGTAGAATGGAGTTTGATTATCCACCGTGGCTACATAACTAAAACCTTCCTTCCTAATGTTTTGGCCACCAGAGCCTAAAATTGCCCGCAGTGTGTGACCTCGGGAGCTCTAAGGGCAACCTGACCTCTCTAGTACAGAAAATTGCAAAAGAGGGATTTCTGTATTGCTCACAGACTTTTGATGCCTAGGGTGACAGTGGAGGGAAACACGCTGCCTCTGCAGTCGGGTGACAGGAAGTCACCCTTCAGGTCTCTGAAGCACGCATTAGACAATAGTAGCGTCCTACCAGCATGTGACAGAAGTGGTCACCTGCATACCTCCCTTTGTTGCTGTGTGACTTCCATGCAACTTGGCTCTTTTTCTGTTTCTTAGATTATAGATCCATGTGAGCTTATGGAAGACTGATCAGCTGTAGTTATTGTTCAAAATTAGTTCAAGACTGTATCGGAGAAAATATCCTTGTACCCTCTTACCCCCAGTTACTTCCTAGTGGCAGCCTGAAATCTGAGCAGCCATCTTTCTCTCCCACTCGATGTACTTGGCTTTGTGAGACATTCCCTAATGGGTTAGATTTACCATTGTCTCCCTTGAACTTGAAAGCTGGTGGCTAAAACTCCATTTTTTTATCAGAAGAGCTTGACATTGGTAATTTTTATAGCTTTGATTAAATAACTAAAAATACATTATTATTGGGTTCATAATTACTCCAGGTATGGGCCAGTTTTTGACCACCTCATTGCATTATGCTGGCACAGAAGCAAAATTTAACTCCTATATTTGACTTAAATGATGGTCTTTAGGGATTCGGAGCAGAAATTATAAGTTCAACTGCAATTTACATGTTAAGTTCTGTAACCCCACGATGGTTCAACCATTTGTTAAAAAAAAAAAAGAAAGAAAAAGAAAAAAGGGGGATGGTGGAGAAACAGTAGGTGGCCTATGGTCTCATTTTCAATGAATAATTTTATTTTACATTCATTTCAAGGTCTGACTGACTGCTTTATTATATTAAAATTTCACCAAGTGGTACAAGCCTGGTAATTAAAAAGTGTTAACTTTTTACAGAGCACCTGAGTAATTTTCAAAAACATCGCTCCAAAATGTCACTGAGATAGCACTACAACATTTTGCCACATGACATCCGTAGATCTGGGTTTATTTAAATTATTGAAGCTAAGATCCCCTCCTGACCCCTCCCAAATCTCTAGCCCCCCCCCCTTTCCCACTCCTCATCATTCCCAATCAGGGACCTTAAAGAATTTAATGGAAAGAAGGAACTGAATCTCCAGGATCATGTCCCAAATCATCGTATCGTGGTGTGCATGGCTGTGCTGAGTCTGTCTGTTGGATGTCTTTTGTTATTTTAAGTTCCTCACAGTTCATTACGGCCGTCGCGCTCCTCTCAGGGCCGTGTAATTAGTGGTACTTCTCTGGCATGTCTTCGGAAAGGAGGTGAAATCAACATTACCCAGGCAGTTTCCTGTCTCCAGTGAGGAGCACTCCCAGAATTACCCATGCCATCTGCAATCCCAAAATACCCACGTTGCCCACGGGCACCTGTAGGGTCTGTGGTGCACTGACATTATTCTTAGACACACCGCCTGGGACTTCTAGGAATGGTGTCCCAGCAACGGCCAATCGGGATGCGCTGTGATCCGATGTTCCTGCTTACAATAGAGGAGAGACAACTTCTGGGAAACATGGAGAAAGCAGGGGGAGGGGAGACCCCTCATTACCTTCTATGTTCAAAGCCCAGAGGTCATGAAAGAAATAGCTACCCACTTCCTCACTACGTGAACGCAGAGGAAGCCCCTGGCAACACAAGTAGGCTAGGGCGGGCCTGGGGGAGGGGGGTTGGGGTGACCCTTCTTTGTGGGCCTGAGAAAAACTCTGGGGTACCCCTCCCTCCCTGACTAACAGACAAGAGAACATCCCTTGGTGAGGAGGCACATAGGCATTTGCTGTTCAGTGACATCCTTGAGCCCTTGGCTCTTTGACTTTGTGTTGTATGTGCATTCTCTTAAAGTGAGATTTTTTTTTTTTTTTTATCCCTTACACAATATATGGATTGTTAGTACATATTGCCCGGGACCTTTAAAAGAAAAAAAAAAAGAATGCACACATTGAAATCTACAGACACAGCTCAGAGAAGGCTGCTCCAATCCGCTCTGCACAAGTACATCATCTGGTACAGCCTACAGAATGCAGACACTGGCGTGTAAGGGAAACTAGGCAAGAGCTTATCCAGCAAGGCCTGAGAGTCTTGGGACTGGCAAAAGGTAAAAGGAAATTGATATTTAAACAATAGCTGAAGGAAAGAAGGAAGAGGAAAGAGGTGGGATTCAGCAAATCCTCCAGGGTAGTAGAGGCATCTTTTCAAATGGCCCTTCCATCTCAGAGACACATGAGGTGGGTCCGAGACTTCTTTCCAAAGACATACTGTGGCTTAGACTCTGTTAACTGAGAAGACAGAAGACACAGGGTGGTAAGACACAGAGGGTCCCCCAGAAGACTCCCACAAATGCCAGTCAGAAGACTGTGGGGCTTGTGGGAGTCGCTCAGCTACGAAAGTTGAGGGGTTTATCTTAAGAGTATGAGGGAATAAAGAGAAACTTCTTTGTATGATTTGAATCTGACTCATCGGGGCCAAGTGCCGATGCTCATAGAGTGGAGTAGACTTACCTCAAGCAGGAAAGGCTGGAAGTGTACCCACACTCACCCACAAGGATGGCTGCTAACTCCTCCCCTTAAGCTAAAAGCCTAGCATCTACTATGGCCCCAGGAGTGACATGCTATGTCCAGGGGGCTGCGCTGTGACTAATCTGGGCTGTTGCTGTCAATAGATTTTTCGCCTGAGACGGGCGAGTCCTCTGTTGCCCGTTTCATTTCTGCTCAGTTCCTGCTTTGGGTCTTTTTTAGTCTTCATGACCAAAGGCCCCCTCTCCACTTGGAAGCCATCTTTCTGTCTTCCATGCTCCTCACCATCAGGGTGGCTTCAATCCCTTCTAGAGGGAGACCACTGTGAGGTCCATTAAGAGCAGTGTGCAATCACTAGCATACACCCACTGTGGGAAGAAGGCCAGAAGGTGCCGCCTGTGTGCTGGTTGTGTCTATTTTTACCGACATGATTGGTTCTGTTCCAGATGGTATCTTGTTTGAACAAAAGGAAATGTTCAAGATTTTTAACAAAATACAGAAGTAGGAGCGAGAGGCATGCTCGGTGGTTCGGAGCACTTGCTACTCTTGTAAAGGAGTGGAATTTGAGTCCTAGCACCCACACCAGGAGGCTCAACTGCTTGCGGATGTAGTTCCCAGGGATCTGATGCCCTCTTCTGGCCTTGTAGGTACCTACACCCACAGGTGCCTGTGCTCACACGTCTGTGTGTACATACACTCAAAGATAGCAGAAATCTATTTTTTAACAGAGGTACCGAAAGCTTTCTGAGTGTTTTCCGAAAGAACTCAAGCCTGTTGTCTGTCATTCCAGGCACACAGTACAAGATCAGGTCCTTCCCCCAAGGTGGGGCTTGCACTCCCTGGGGTTGGTGCCCATATATGGAATACCTGCTCAGTCCCAGAGGGAGGCGTATCTGTAGATGATGACCAAGTCTTAATCTTAGCACCGAAATAATAATAAAATAAAACTAAATATTGGTTCACCAGAAATATTTTTTGTGAAATTGTTTTACACCAGTCGCTTGGATTTTTAAAAGTTCACAGGCAGTAAGAGGTGGGAGATGACCACAGATTCTCTAAAACCAGGGTCAGGATAGAGGGCTCTGAGGAGCCCTTCTGTCTTCCTCACTCCTGCTCACCTCCCCCTGACACTTTCCCCTGCACATAAAATTAAACAGATCTAAGAACTGACAGCAATGAGAACTGGCTCCACAGAGCCATTTCAGTAGTCTGCTGAGTATGTGAAAGAAACAAAAGATTTTTTTTAATGTTTATGTTTTGTCTGCTCTATTGTTCTCATCTGGAATATTTCTACTTCTAATAAAAAGCTGAGAATCCTAAATTAAAAAAAAAAACAAAACTCCATGGCATGATATATAGCCAAGCAACTTCAAAAAAATTGTATTTATTTGTTGTGCTTTTTTTTGGTCTTTTTGAGATTATAATTTAATTAGAGTGTTTCACCCTTCCCTTTCCTCTCTCCAAACCCTCCCGTATATCCCTCCCTATTCTCCATAAAATTAATGGCCTCTTTTTAAAAACTAATTGTTGTTGCATGCACATGTGTGTATGTACACACACACACACACACACACACACACACACACACACACACGTACATTCCTAAACATAACTTGTTTGTTCTGTATCATGCTACCTGCGTGTATGTTTCAGGACTGACCACTTGGCAGTAGACAAGCGATTGGTGTGCTCTTCTCTGGGGAGAACCCCCTTCCTGCTCTCGGTTTTCCTCAGACGCCTACAGTTCATTGGGTAGGGTTGAGACCTTGTGGCCCTTTCTCTTTCAAGTTCAGCATAAAGCCGAGAAACTTCTGAAGGTGAAGAATTACTGTGTTAAGTGTCCAGTGCTCGAGTGACATCCAGAAACGGGACAAAGAGCCAAGGGCACGGTTTGGTAAAATCTGTCCCCAGCTATGCTGGGCTGTATATTCCTCTGTCTCCTTGGATTCCCCACCCCGTGTCCAGGAGGCTCCCTGTAGCTGTGATAGGAGTGGGGAGTTAGGAGGAAAAACAAAAACCCTCTTAAAAACAGTGAGGACACTGAGTAAGAGCACCCACGGGTCCGTATGTAATATAAATGTTCTCTTCTGTATGTCTCTGTCATTTCTTACAAATTACCTTTTTAAGGGTTAAAGGGTGAAGGTGAGATTGGGTGATAGGGGTGAGAAACTAACATATACATAAAACCATCAAAGAACAAAAAAAATAAATTAAAAATGTAGAATTGTTCCATGTGTTAAAATTATCATAAAAATAATGTCAGACCACGTGAGAATCACAGACATGGCGCAAATTGTATCTACATAGGCTGACCAGTTCACGAATGTTCTCGTGATAATTTTTCACCCTTGTAGCATATCACAGATGAGGGTGTCTATATAGACAAGTTCAAAGTAAGCTTAAGCCATTGTCCAAATAATTTAGTTACGTTAAAGAGTCCTTTAAGTGGAAGTACCTAAGTTGAAATAAAAAGCCTCTTTGACATGAGAGAGAACGCTCCTCAATTTCACTGCCGATCGGCATCCGGGGAAGGGTGTGGGAGCTCCTTGCAGGGCAAGAGAGGCTGATTTCACTGTATTCTGAGCCATTTGGGTTGTGCTGGACCCTGTAAGGGTCTCCCCTGCTGCAGCCCTCATCACTTCCCCCCAGGCTACAATTTTCCATCCAAAGTAAATCTAGCTAAAATTAAGAAAGAGAGCATACAGCTGCCCATACTCTTGGCCCACAGATGTTACCAAAATCTGATTAAAAAGCCCTTAATGTCCTGCTGCACCTTTTCATTAATGTAATAATCATTTTTTTTGTGGGGGGGGCAAGTATCTAGCAGAGAGGGGAAGGGGAGAAGCAAGAGAGAAGCTTGGGATCTTCCGGATGCCAGCAAATGTGTGTGGAGCCGAGGGTGGAAGATGAGGGTGGGAGCAATCCATGTGCTGAAATATTTTTGCTTCTTTTTCTAGAAAATGTGCAATTTGGTCAGGCAGAAAAAATTGAACAGAGCCTTCCAAGCAATAAATCACTGGATTGCTGGTGACATTCATACAATGCGGATATAGTGTTAACTGTAGGAGTCAGTCAGCCCCCCCTGCACCCAGCCTGTCCCTAGGAGGTGACCTTGTGCCGGTGCGGTAATCAATCATCCTGGCATAGGACACACTGTTTTTGTTTAATATTACACTATTGGAATATATAGTAAACAAAGTGAAGAGGAAATTTGGAGAGTGAGGGCTAGAGAAGGGTTCTGTAACATGCTCGCTGCCTGCTGAGAAACACCCACTCTGGGCGGTCTCCTCCAACTTCAGGGCCTCCGTCGGGCATCGGAGCACATCTGCATTACTGGGGAGGAGCCTCGGAGCATACAGACACTAGTTAAGATTTTAAGGGAAGTAAAAGTTTGCAGAGACTAGGGCTGCGATTTACAGCTATTGACTGGAACTTGGGTCTGACGCTCCACTTTGCAGCCTGGTGTTTTTTGTTTTTTTCCCCACCCCTTTATGCCTCCCTTTGGTGTTTTCCTGAGACAAATCCTTGGAAAGAATGGAATTTGATTTCAGAAACACAAATCCAGGCATCCATCTTGTCAAATCCACCTCCCCCAGAATATTCTGGAAGAGAACTGAAGCAGGAAATGTGTTTAGCTTTGTGTATTATTGTGGACGGACGTCCCAGCGTGCCAGACCCTGTGGGTTTGGTGTGGAGAGTTATTGTCCTCCAAGTGAGTTTCACGAAATGAAACATGCACCCTCATTAGTGGCGGAAGTGTTATCTTCAGAGTGAGGCATTCTCCGGGCAGGCTGATCCACAAGGCTCAGGGCTACCGAGGAGACCACATCTTATCAAGGAGATTTTCAAGGAGAAAGAGAAATAGAGATTCAACTGAATGGATCATGAAAAACAAAAGGACCGATTCTTCCTTCATCCTTCCTCAGACCTTTACCATCTCCTGCAGGAGGTGGGACGCTGCAGACTGTCCTGATTCTGTCTTTTGAGGACACACCCTTACACCCCCAATGAAACCAGTCTTGAGATAGTTCTGTTTGGGGCTTGGCATCATGAGCAGATAATGTGAGCTGAAGTTAAGGGGGATACTAGGCTTTAGGCATCAGGGGAGAACTTTCCCTGGCCTATTGGGGTGACACACTTTGTCGCAACATCCCTGGAAATTCCCTGCAATGTATAGAAAATCAGCAAGTTCAAGATAGTCAGCTGATTCTTAGCTCGTGAGTTGAGTGGCCTCTAATTGATGGTAGCCACATCTGTCATCAAAGAACAGTGGCAGAGACCTTGACACCAGTGCGGTGCTATATATAACCAGGGAGCCGCAGCTTCCCGTTTCTCAGGTGGATATGGAGTGCATTCCAACAGGGCAAACGGGGTTCTGAGATTACACATCTTATTCAGAGTCCCCGTGGTCAGCATTGTTCTGGCATGGGATGTTAGTGAAACATACTGTAGAGGGCACAGTAGGATGGGGGAGATGGCTTGAGGGCGAGCCCATGGCTGTGGAAACCCCGAGACTAAATGAAGAGGGGACATCGGAGACACAGAGGGCCTGGCCTTGAACAAGACTGCTTGGTTCAGTCACTGCAGGCCTCACATGGACTTAGAGAGGAGTAAGTTTGCCTAGGCTGTGGTCCAGTGTGTGTGTGTGTGTGTGCATGCGTGCATTCACGCATTCGTGCATGTGTGTGTGTGTGTACATTTCTACCAGGTGAGAAGGAAATGTTACCTCACTTTTATGTCAAGCATCTTCAGAGGAGGCAACACATAACATATTTTATAGAAGAAAAAGAAGGAGTGATGGAGGGATGTGGAAATAGATAACTAACATCTTGTCTGGGAGTAAAATTGCCTCTGGGAAACAAGGTCCGAGGCGAGAGATCAGAAGAAAACATCAAGCGTAGACAGACAAACAGCCAGACAGCCAGACTCACACACACACACACACACACACACACACACACGTCACGTTAATAACTCCTGGGCTGAGCATCCCCCAGCGCAGGCCAAGGCCCGACCATAAGTTGCCCACTGGAGAGAGCTGTCCCTGCCTCCCAGTGGCCAGGAGAAGGCACCTGAGATGCAAAAGACAGTGTAGGACTCCGTCGGCAGCAACTCTGTGAATCCCTTTATTAATTCACACATTTTAAGAATATCAGCCATCAGCAAACAGTGTCTCCACTGGCTTTGGAGAGGAGCATTGCAGTTATGAGTGTAGCAATGCGCAGCAGCCCCCCTCTGCAGATCTCTGCCCGCAGGAGTCCGCACTTCTCAGCGCTAGCCCTGGATGAAGTGTGTGTTGTGCCAAGCTTTGTATTCCTGCTAAGAGGCTCTTTCTCCTCTCCCCAACTGCTCTGGCTCCAGAGATGGGTGGTCTGCTTTCCACACATGTGCTCTGCTTTCTTCCCTCTCCACTGGGTTCTCCTTGCTAGCCTCCCCGAGCCGAAGTTAGTCTAGGCATCGGCTCCCATCTATGACAAGATATGTTCTCTCTTGTAGGGGTGACCTGAGAGCCCATGGGCTTATTATGCACCAAATTTACAGACAACTGAATCCAATTTGCATGGCTTTAGCTGTGCTAAAATTTTAATCTCCAAAGCATAAATGCAAAAAAAAAAAAAGCTTCAATCTCGGTATGTTTAATTATCTGACTTGCGACTGGATGCGTTATAATTTATAATTGCTACAATAAGCACAAAAATCGGGGAGCAAAAGCAGTGGACATTTTGCTGTATTATTGGCTAAGGGAACTATCTGAGTGAATTTTTAAAAAGCAGAAAAATAGGGCCAAAGAAATTCATATACTGGGGCTCTTAAAACGAGATAAGACATAAATTATTAGCATGCTGTAATTGTCCTCAATTCGCCAACATTCCCAGAAGTCCCACACTTAATGTAAATATGTTTATGTAGTATTTAGAAACAGAAAATTGAAGTCTGATGGAGCAGCATGCCCTTTCGCTGAAGATGATATGCGCTCATTTTAGTTAAAACCATGTAATATTTATTTAAAGGGCTAAAGTGTGTATTTAAAAAGGAAAAAATCAAAGTGAGAGATTTATCCTTGAGCCTGGAAATGCTTCACAAACAATAAAAATGGAGTGTCTATAAAAATGTATTATTTCCATCCTTGTGGGAGAGAAACAGGATTCTTCAAATTTGCCTTTCCTTTCAGAGTGTGGAGGGTCTGGGTTTGCATGCTGTGTGACTCCAGATGCAAGCAGTTGGTTTCAATGGACCGGGGTGGGTGCTTGGGGAAAAAAGGGGGGGTCCATTTCCAAAGCCGCTGCATGCGAAATGTTCTGGACAAAACAGTCCAGAAGGGAGGAGTTGCTCGGAGACCTTCAAATATGAGCATGCTTCTAGATCATCTGGGGGAGACACAAGTTCTAAAAACCTCCCATGAGTGTTGTCCTAAGGACAATAATTCAGGCTTCAGCCAGTTATGTTTGAAATAATGAAGGCAAATCAGAACTTCCCAGCATGAGGAGACATTTGTTAGTCTCAGGTACCTGGTGGAAAAATCTTGGACAAAATGTTCACAGGGTTTTATCTTTTGTTTTAGTCATTGCTGTTGTCAAAGCCCACACGATCCACTTTCAGAGGGAAAAGGAGATGTCCTTAGAATTATTTGTTTTGTATTATACAACACGCTGATAAGCTTCATCAGGTACCCGAATTTTCATTTTTTTTTCCCTCTCTAAATGTCAAAGGCATTCCTTTTGCATTAAATAAAGGCGAGATGAGAAAGGCGGCCCTGACAGGTTACCGGGAATTCAACACACAAATACCATCAAAGCTGTATGGGGTCCTTCTCAGAATCACATTACCTACCTAGTGAAGAGCTGGGAATCTTTGGGGAACGTTCATTTTCGCTCCGGTCCTGTTCCCGGGTCCCACCTCCTGTAACAATCATGGGTGTCAGGTAGAGCTGGACTAGACAGGATTAAGCTATCACCCCCCCTGCTGTGCGTTAATTTATTGCTTCAGATATTTTCATATCTGATTCATTTTCACCCAGCCTGCCACCATTGCACAAAGCTCTCAGTCTCTGCCAGTCCAAGTGGCCCTGGCGTGTGAATCGCTGGCACCGTGAAATGGCTTTCTTCACAGCGCACGCCCAGGTACGTCCTCCGAGAGCACAGCTGTGCCGGCCCCGCAGAAGCGGGAATAGGACGCATCTCGCCGGCAGGCCAGACAATATGCTTAGGTGTGACACAGAAGCCAAAATCTTGGCTTTTTAGTAAACAAGAAAGAAAACTGCGATGCCGCCGAGGTCCCAGTGCAAGGCGTCTTTAGGAAATGGTGTTATTTCCTCATGATGAGACTGGGGTCACAGCTGCTAGGCATTTACATCAAAAATACCTTCTTTCTCAGTTTGTTGGGTGGTTATGGAGAACCTGCTGGAAAGGTGTTTTTTTTTTTTTTTCTGAGAATCCATTGAACGTATTCTATCTCCTTGTCCCTCAGTTTTTCTCTCGTTCAGTAGCCCGTGTTGCTGATGTCCAGCAGGTCAGAGAAATGAATAGGGGAGGAGCTTCGATCTGTCTTCCTCCAAATTCTCACCGCCAATTAAAACAGCACCGACCACAATAAAAAAAAAAAAAAAAGACAACTCCGGCAGTTAAATGGGACAAGGAAGGAAGCACTGCTTGCGAAATCGACAAACAGTGGAAGCTAAGCGCTGAGCAGAGAATGGGGAAGCAGACGGTGTTCCTGCGTCCTGAGGATGCTGACAGGCAAAGGGATCTGCCAGCCTGTGTTTGCGTACACCTTCCCAAGGAGCAGAGCAAGTTTCTAATAAAAGCACCTGATGAAGCCTGATGATGGTGGGGGTGGGTGTTGGTGTGGGGAACGGGGAAGGGCTGGCCCTCCCTTGCAGAAGGAAAGCCAAGGTTTGTGAGAATAATTCTAACCCATCACCTCTGCTTTCACCTCTTACAACTTGCCTGGCAGAGCACGGCTTGGAATTCAGCTCAACTTTCCGTCCCAGGTCCCCACTGAATGAGCCTTCCTCTCTCTTCCTTCAGTGAACCAACAAAAACTTTCACCCTCTTGGGCACAGCCATGCACGGCCAGGGTGTGCTTTCCTGGCTTCCTCTTTGACCGTCAGTTTCAAGAAACAGGCCGTGAGGTTTCTTAGCACGGCATGCCCCGCTTGTCGTTTAGGAAATAATTGTGGCATCGCATGTGGCCAGAGACACAGACCAAGCACCGTTTGACATGTGCAGGAGAGGGAACAGAACCTCAGAGCCCCATTTATGTTTTCATTAAAATTCAAATGCTCCTGTGGCTACATTGACCAGCACAGGGCAGATGCTGGCTGAAAACAGCGAGCGCATGGGTGTGCAGAGGAGCTGATATATGTACGGTGTTCGGAGAGCTGGTCCCTGTGATATGGCAGAGATGACCTAAAGCAAGCTTTTAGAAGCAACCAATTACTTAAGAATCAGAGGTAGCAGCAGAGGGACAGGCAGCTGGAATACCTGTAGGCTGTGGGCCCAGACCAGAGTACACACACACATCTTCCATACAACTTTATTGAATCCTGCCGGGATGGCAGACTAAAGTGATTTTAGCAATCTACAACTGGATTTATGACGTCTGTGTCATCCTCTGTGCTTCCAACATCAGGAAATTTTCAACACGAGGGACTCATTTGATGTTTTTGGGATTTTTTTTTTCCCTCCACTATAAAACATCCAAGGCTCCTCTCTTTCTAAAATCTCTACACGGCTAATTTGGCCTCATTGTTGGACTGCTGGAATCGGGATTGCATCTGCTCCTAATTTAGCACCATTTTTTTTTCTTTTTTTGCTATTTTAAATCATTGTGATCTAGTGGGCGGCAAAGCTTCATCTTGGAGTTTGGCTGGGCTGTGGCCCAGGGTTTCTTCTTATTCTAGGGAAGAAGATAGAAAGTCTTGGATTGTGGGAACTGCAGTGTAGAGGTGCCAAGTCCAGTGAATGCCAAGGGCCCTGGAAAAGAGTGATCAGTGAATGTGCCCAGGGGCATGGGCAAAGCAAAGACCAAGAGCGTTCTGAAGCCCTTGAGTGTCTGGGGTTAGACTGAAAGGTGGGGTGGGGTGAGTCTCTGAAAACAGAGCAACAAAACCACAACAATGAAAATCTCAACAGTTTATATTGAATGTGTGTTTTTTGTTTGTTTTTAATCTTTAAAATCAATCTCTGGTCCTCTCTCTCAATAATCTCCCCCCTTCTCTTTATCTCTCTTGCATCTGTAGAAAAAGGAAGAGAAAATAGCAAAGCTCTATTAAGCCTGAAATTCCACCCCCCCCTTTTCAAAATGTGATAACCCATTAAATTCTAGCCTTCCTGGAGAATATAGCTGTGCTTCTTTGGATGGGAGGCATAGGGAGGGAGGAGATGGAGGATGCTGGAGTGCATGCAGATCCAACCCCCAGCATACGCTCCACTAATTAACAGCATGTCTGTTAGCTGTTTATATTTTATCTGCAACTGAGGGGCTTGCTGTGGTTTGGGGTGGGGGTGCTGCTGACAGAGCCCGTGTCTGCGTTTCTGGTTATAGGGAGGTTGCTCGGCACAGCGAAGCCAGCCTGTTGTACCTCTTCTATCGACTCTGCCTCGGCCACTGTTTTCATGTCATACATCATTCCCAACTCGCAGCACTGTTTCCTGAAGTCAAATAGCCCTCTCCTTCCCTCCCATTACCACAAATCATTTCGTAATCCAACTCTCGGAGTTGCATTCGGATATGAGCAGAGCCATAGAAGTCACAGTGGGGCTGGAGTTACAGGGATGGCCCCATTCTGAATTCAAAGACACATTTCAGCTCCCTACCTGCTGGAGCCATCTGCGCCACAGGCCACCTAGCCTGGGATTGTCTTTTTAATTTTTCATTTCAAAACAATCGAGGGGGAGGGAGAGAGAGACTTGGGGAGCTCAGTAGGCCTCCATGCCACACACTCCAGGCTTCTGCCGGCAAAGCGGAACATGCAGGGTATAACTTCAAAGCCAGCAGTGAAGATCAAACCATGTGAAGGAGGACTGGGGGTCCATGACCTCTCCAAAGACCCTCCCATACTGTCTGGTGGTATCAGACTCTCTCACCATCATTAGTAAATTGGTAAGTGCTCCCTGCTCTGCTGGTGTGGCTGTGAGCAAGGCCATGAATCTGAGAAGAAGGTTGACCCTGGGCCTCATGGAGAGCTGACAATGTCCACCTTTCTGAATGTCATTTTAAGGGCATATTAGAATTATGGTGTAGCAGAGTAGAAAGTGAACTTCCATTCCAATCTCAATAACCAACCTTTCTGTCTCTCATGCACACACATGCATGCACACACACACACACACACACACACACGCATGCACGCGCACTCACACATGCGCACACACACACTCACACACACGAACCCTCTAGGGTAGCCTATTGGAGATGAAGCTGGTGGGATCTTAGTGGTTCCACTTCCAAAATCCTCTGCTCACAGGATTTCTCCTCTGCTCTCTCTCCCTCTCACTGTAGCATTAGTACCAGGTGGCAGAACTATTTCCAAAACCTTCTGGAACAACAGGGCAGCTTCCATTTGATGTGGTGACAAGTGAGTGGCCACCTCCAGAACCTCTTAGTACCTGCAGGAGCCCTTACCAGCTATTCTTCACCTGTGATGGATGGGAGCAGGGCAGAATGGGCTCCTGGAGTGGGGAGAGAAAGCCATCCAGCTATGAGCTTTCTGTTTAGAATCTGGCCTGTTGTGGTTCTGATCCCTGGAACCTGCTGCCTGCTCACCTTACGTGGAGTCAAGGGCTTTGCTTCTGGGACTGAGTTCAGTATTTAGGATTGCTAGGGTACATCTAGAAGGATCTCAGGGCAGGAGGTTTGAGGTGGATATTGAAGAGGAGACAAACAAGGATGCTGTCCCTGAGCCATGAAAAAATTGCTTGCCAACAAAGGACCCTCTAGAAACTAGAGAAGGCCAAGAAGTCAATTCTGCATGGGATCTGTGGAAGGAATGCAGCCCTGCCAAAGGTCTGACCTCGGAGTCTAGAACAACCTGATGTGGGAACGCGTAGCGAGCCTCTCGTTCTGCTCTCACAACAGCTGCCAGAAATGGCTACTCCTGCATAGCACAAACCCCCCCCTTGCATCCTGAGGCTCTGGCTCTCCAGGTACCTTTTAACCCAGATCCAAGTTTCCAGATCTTTCTCTCACTCATACTAGAGCCACACGGCATTCACGGAATGTGCAGAGCTAAATCTAAGCTCTGGAAGATAGGAAAGCGTCCAAGTCATTTCTGAAGTTCTGAAGAAGGGATGCTTAAGTTTAGATGTCTGAAAGGCGTGTGTACTGATGGCTGCTTGTGCAGGACTTCTGTTTGGTCTAGAATCCAGCAAGGTCTCACGGGAAAGGCCGGCCATCTGAGAATGGTATTCAGACAGACTCCAGGCAAGCATCCGAGTCTGAGATGTTCTTCCAATCCAAACTCAGGGCCATGTGAAATTTACACACAGCTCCTCAGTGGTCTGTGGGCGCAGCAGAGAGTATTGTGAAATGGAAAGCAGGCGTTCTCTGCGGGCATCTTCAGTCATGACCCTGGGGCAGAGGAAATGTCTTAGCACCTCATTGACATCTGAGCAATGCCAGGCTCAGCATCTGGAGCCTGCACAACACTGTGTGGTTTATGGTCAAGTACTGTCCTCCTCCAGGGCCTGAATCAACAAGGAGAGTACCTTGCAGCTTCAACATCCTCTAAAGCAAACATAGAGCACGGTTACATCTCCCGTTGCATTAGAAGCCCTTCCCTTAACTATCCGATTCTTGGTTTTGACATTTATCCACTTCCCGGCTTTCAATGTCCAACGTCCCTGAAACTTCATGTGTTTGAACATTTGGTCCCCAGCTGGTGGTGCTGTTTGGGGGATATTGTGGAACCTTTAGGAAACAGAGTCTCACTCTGGAAGAAGTGAAATTCAGGTAGCTGAAAGTTATAGACCTGCGCCACTTCCTACCCCCTCCTCTTCCTGTTCATCTGAGACCTGAGCAGGCATACTCCTACTGTCAGAGAACAACCCATCATTATGCCTTCCTCATCTCCCTGAGCTGCTGTGAGCCAAAATAAATCTCATGTTCATTAAACATGAGATTGGTGATACCCATAAGAAAATCCATGAACACATCCACCATTTGCTAAATGCATCTTATGAGATCTTTTCACCAGAGGTGTGCAAAAGCAACACGAGTCGAAGCCCAAGCACATCTGGGGAGCATCATCTTTTCACTCTTCCTATCTTAGGAGTGCTTCTTCACCCTACCACATCATTATCAGGAGTCCTTATGTTTGGGTCTTTCTGCTATAGCTTGTATGTAAGTAGTTTTTTCTTTCTAACACGTAGAAACCTGGATATAACTAAAGGTAAATGAAGATTAGATCATGCTAAAACACGCCAAACCATGAGATTCACACACACTTCCATGCAATCAGAAACAAAGCAGAATGGCATGACTGGGAACCACAGCTTTGTACAAAAGTCATCTGAAACACTGCAGAAAAAAAGTGTTGAAAGTAAAAACTCCATTCTACAATTGTCGCCAGTGTGGGCGGTTCCTGTGTGGTCACCTGTGTGTGATGGAGACTTGTGGCAGGAAGAGCAGGGAAAAGGACCAAGCCGAGCCTTCTTTCTTCTGACCATCCTTGAAATATGTCCACCAACGTGAAATGAGGCAAAACGTTTTCTTCCACGATCATAGTGGTGGCAATTATGTTGGCGCCGATGGTGCTAATGGTGCCAATGGTGCCGACAGTGCTGGTGATGCTGATGGTGGTGGTGGTGGCAATGGTGACAGCCTAAACGAACAGGCACTATGCAGTCTACATGAAATGTTTCAGGTTTCAGTGTGTTTTTACTAAAAGCATACATAAACAGCTGGTTCAGTTGGAAATTGTCAAGTCCTGCTCCTCAAGGGCAGAAGTTACAACGGTGAAAGCACAGAAAAAAAAAATCCAGGATCACATGACGGAGTTCTGGGGCTACATGATTAATTGAGCAGCTACTTCCTACTGCTCATGAACAACCCTGAATACCATGGAATGACTTAGATGCTAAAATGTCAACCCACAAAACACTGGAAAAAGAAGGATAGTGAGTCATAAATACAGTGGAATCTCAGAGAAACGAGGGAAAGAACAATTAAAATAAGGGTAGCCTTAGCTCAAAACATTTGGAGATGTCTCTGAAAGGAGTAAGAGAAACACAGTGGCTGAAGACCTAGCCCAGGAGTTAATCACATAGAGTAAAATCCTTCAGACAAGCCAGGGGTGAGCACTGTGAATACAGAAACATAGCAGGCAGGTGCAGGGTCTGGACAGGGCCGTCCATCTGTCTTAGTTACGGTTACTATTGCTGTGATTAAACACTGTGACCAAAAGAAATTGAAGAAGGAATGAGTTTATATGGGTTACACTTCCACTCTGTAGCCAGTCATTGAACACAGTTCCATCAGGATAGGAACTCAAACCGGGTAGGAACCTGAAGGCGGAATCTGATGCAGAAGCCATGGAGGGGTGCTGCTTACTGGCTTGGTCATCATGACTTCCTCTTTCTGCTTTCTTATAGAACCCAGGACCACCAGCCCAGGGACTGCCCTACCCACAATGGGCTGACCCCTCCCCCATTAATCACTAATTGAAAACATGCCCTACAGGCTTGCTTTAGAGACCTATCTTTATGAAGGCATCATCTCAAATGGCTTTAGCCTGTGGAGTTGCTGTAAAACAGTCTAGCACCCTAGTCAAGTCTGCAAAACAGGACAAAGAATGAAGGGAACAGAGAGGGTCATTAAGAAGGAACAATGAGAAGAGGCGTCCAGAGTCGAAACAATATATGAGTCTTCCAGATAAAGACTTGAGGACGGTGCAGGGAATGCAAAGATGGATATCTTACCGCATCACTGTTTGATCTCTGGGCTCAGAGGTTAAAGAGAATGATGAGATTTATGAAAAAGTGAAATAAGATGCCAATATTCATATCACCTAGAATCTACTCAATAGTAACACTGAGAAGTAGGAAACATGGGAAAAATAACCCCAAAGTTCCAAGGGAGAACTTTGATACTAGACTTTCTTGTTCAGCCGAACTGGCCTCTCAAAGCAAAATTGGGGCATTTCTGCTTTATAGGGATCTAGAAAGTTTGCTTTCTCTCAACTTTTTCTGGAACGATAACTGAAGAAAGGGTTCTCAAAAAAGCCAGAGTGAGTATAGCAAGTTGTTTTTTTTTGTTTTTTTTTTTTTTTTTTTTTTTTTTTTTTTTTTTTTGCTTATTTTACTTTGCAAGCAGGGCCCTTTGTATAAGCTGGCCTCTTGGGACCTTAGTTTTTTATCATTTTTAAGCTTCTTTGCGAGGCTACTAAAAGGGTTGGGAGAATGAATGGGGTCTTCTTTGGAGCCTAGTGAACAGTGAAGGAGTCATGTGTGGGAGTGATGGACAGAGGGGTTAATAGCCACTCCTCCTTCCCACAGCTAGCAAGGCTGAGGCTCTGTGGTACTGGGGACAGACTCCAAATACCATTCTTTGAAGTAGTTGATTACAAGCAAAGTAGGATATGAAGGGAATTAAAAGGAGCTTGTTATTTCTAATTTTCAGTTCTTCCATAAAAGTAGGTTTTATGTTCTGTTGAACTTCTGTTCCTTTGATGGAATTTTACGTTTTGTTGTATTTGCCTGAACTTTCATGCGTAGCAATGCGCATCTAGGGTTAACCGAATTGGCTAACTCATTCTCTTTTTTACCTGATAGCCCTTGATTCTTTGCAAATATTTTCACATCTGACTATCCCGTTAGCTAGAGTAGCAAGCAGTGGAAAATTGCTGTTGAACTGTAACTAGGTTTTTATTATAGTAAATGGCCCATTTCTTTTCTGCACAACTTATTTGTAGATGATTAGTCATAGAGTATGTCCAAAGAAATCAACCTTTAAAATAAGCCCTGCTGTTCTAAAAATGATGGAAAGTTTGCCTCTGCCTTACTAAAGTAGGTAAGATTGAAGTCAAAAAAATGGTAACTTGGAATTCTGAGACCTGTTTTATTCTGTGATGGTAATGGCAGTGATGGTGGTGGTTCTGAAGGTGGCAATGATAGTGATAATGATGACGATGGTAACGATGATAGTAGCAGCGGCAGAGATGATGGTCGTGGAGCTTTTGAGGGAAGTCTCAGTTCTGCATTAAAGAATAAAGCAAACAAAAACTATTTATCCTTTATGAAGAATAATACGGTGGTTCTTCAAAACCTTAAATGAAGAATTACTGCTGGAGCCAGCAATTACACCTCTGGTTATATATCTAATATATTTGAAAGCAGGGTCTCAGCTACATGTCTTTATATATCCACATCCCTAGAAGCACTGTCCCTAACAGACAGAAGACCAAAGCAGCCCAAGTGTCCTTGGCTTGGCAGATGTGTTGTAAAGAAATGCGGTGCACACATACAATGAAGTGTTAATTAGCCTTTAAAAAGGGAGGAAACCTGTATTCATTCTGCAGTGAGATAAGCCAATCACCAAAGAACATACACTACATGATGCTGCTTACACGAAGTCTTTCAGGTGGTCAGACACAAAAAAGAGAATGTCAAGTGTTGGCTGCCAGGGGAGAGGAAAGGAAGAAAGGAGGGAATGGGAAGCTGATTTAATAGCAACAGCTTGTCCTTCAAGATAAAAGGAAGGATGGGGGGGGGGGGAGTTCTTAAATAGCATTAGTGTATCTAACACAACTAATTTACATACTTAAGAACAGTTAAAATGGTAAGTAAACTGTGTTATGTGAGTGTTATCACAGTTAAAAATAAATACAGACATCAAACTAACCCATTGAAAAGTTACTGAAGACATGAGTCTTGACCGACTCATTACTTAACAATTTGTAGTAAAGATCACATAAAGAGGGCAATGGGAAAGAAGTGGCTGGCAATCCTTACCTGCTGCAGCAGAGGAAATGCCTTCGTGTCCTGTCATGGGCCGCTTTTTTTTTCTTTTTTCTTTTTTTTCTGTGTTACCAACTTTTATTTATTTTTTTTTAATTTATTTATTTATTAAGGATTTCTGCCTCCTCCCCGCCACCGCCTCCCATTTCCCTCCCCCTCCCCCGATCAAGTCCCTGGCCCTCATCAGCTTGAAGAGCAATCAGGGTTCCCTGACCTGTGGGAAGTCCAAGGACCGCCCACCTCCATCCAGGTTTACTAAGGTGAACATCCAAACTGTCTAGGCTCCCCCAAAGCCAGTACGTGCAGTAGGATCAAAACCCATTGCCATTGTTCTTGAGTTCTCAGTAGTCCTCATTGTCTGCTATGTTCAGCAAGTCCAGTTTCATCCCATGCTTTTTCAGACCCAGGCCAGCTGGCCTTGGTGAGTTCCCGATAGAACATCCCCATTGTCTCAGTGTGTGGGTGTCCCCCTCGCGGTCCTGAGTTCCTTGCTCGTGCTCCCTCTCCTTCTGGACCTGATTTGGACCTGATTTCAGTCCGGTGCTTATATGACTTTGAAGATGAATTATGGGATCTAGAGCTATATTCATGGATACCAGTTACAATGTTAAGTGAAAACATCTGCCATGATGGGCCGCTTTTCAAAGGTGTGTTCATGTCACAGTTCATGCCATGATCTCAGCTGCTCTAAACACACAGCTGTTGCCTCTGCATGGACCTAGTGTGTTTTCACTTAACATTGTAACTGGTATCCATGAATACAGCTCTAGATCCCATAATTCATCTTCAAAGTCCTATGAAGCATTATTTTACAAGACTATATCTGGTTATTTATTCCTGTTCTGTCAATGGTGGTTGAAAAAGTCTCAGTGAGCATTCTTGGGAAAATGTGTGTATGAAGACCAGGCCTGATTGACCATTGATTAGTAACTGCCTAACCCCAACTTGGCAGTTTTCACTGTGAATTATACCGTGTGTACCTTAACAACATCATAAATAGAACATCTTCCATTGATCGCATCTTCCCTCTGGCTTCTTGTTACCAAACTTCCCAATGCTTACCAGTTTACTACCAGAACCTACGTCACCATTAAAGTCCTTAACTGCTAATGAGCCCAGTCTACTCTATCCATTTGTCACTCGTGTGTCTTCAAGATACCTGTCCACGACCTCTGCCAATCTATAAAAGGGTCAATTTTAAAAGCTATTTTCCCTCCAATTTGTTATTGTTGCTGTAAAGCTTAAAATATCTCTCAAAGCTGTGGGGTTCATGACATGGAGAGGCAGAGCTCTTTTTATGCATACTCCCTTGGTAGATTCTGGGTTTCACAAGCATTACCATGAATAATTGCATATATACATCTTTGTGGATATATACAAGAGATAGTAGGAAACACACTAGAGCGGAATCTTGGGTGGCCATGTGAGTATATATTTAATTAGTAGATAATGCCAAATACCTTTTCTGAGTGATGAATTGATTTACTCTTCTAGCAGAAATGCATGCACCAGTGGCTGAGCATTCTCATCAACAATCAAGGCTGTGGTCTCTTTAATTTCAACCATTGTAGTGGGCATACAGTTTATCAATTCAGCTTTAATTTGAACTTCTGGGCTCACTAATGAGAATCTTTTCTATGTTTGTTGGTGACACACACTTTTGCAAAATGTCCGTTCATTGGTTTTGCTCATTTTCACTTGGACTCAGAGAACTTCTTCATGGACCCTCAATATTCAGCTTGCCGATTTTCAAATCTTTATCAGCTAGCTGTCAGTGACTCGCATACAGCTTCTAAGTCAAAAAAATAAAATTCTAGTAATAATAGCAGTGCGTCCTGGTTAAGCAGCCCCTTTATTTAGGTAGAATGCTTTCTCCCTATTTTGGTTCAATTGTTTTGCTAAGCAGCTGTTCTGGGCTCTGCTTTTCTACACTCTAAAAGCTACACTGTTTTGCCCTTTGTCTTTATGTCCACAATTTGTGTAGCAGCTAGAGCTTGTAACAAAGATCTCTCTAATTGTGTTTAGAAACAATCATGGAAAAGTAAATTGGCTTAGATTTTACATAATTTTCAACCACTTAATTTTTTATAATTTATTTACTTTTATTTTATGTGCATTGGTGCTTTGCCTGCATGTATGTCTGTGTGAGGGTGTCAGATCTTGGAGTTATAGACAGTTGTGAGCTAGGAATTGAACCTGGGTTCTCTGGAAGAGCAGTTAGTTCTCTTAACCACTGAGCCATCTCTCCAACCCCTTAGCCACTTATTTTTAATAGATAATCTATTCTTATGCATTAATTGGACAGCAATGTTTAATATAATAATGGAACAAACAACATAAATAGATTTTTAAAAATTGACTCCTTGGGAATTTCCCATCATGTATCCCAATCCATTTATTTCCCAGTTCTTCCATGTTTACTTTCCACCCTTATAGCCTCCCCCAAAATAAAATAAAATAGAATTGACCTTAGTCTTTCCCCCCTCCCCATAATATCCATTTGTTGTAGTCACCTTGTGAGTTGTGGTTTGCTGCTCGGTCTTCACTTTTGCTCAAACAGCTCCACTCACCAATGTTCATTGCAATGAGTCATTGGTCTAATTCAAGGCCTCTAGCTCCTGCCACACCATCAACACTGGACCCTCACCAAAACTTCTCTCAGATGTTCTGCCTTTGCCCCAGGCCGTGGAGATCCTGCAGCTAGGGCTCACATGGCTGGTCTTCATGTGCTCTATTAGGTTAGAGATGCAGGTCAGAGTTGGGAGTGGTACAACTCAAAGTCTTGGATATGGGTCTGGGTATAGTATGCTTTTTTATTGGGACCACCAGCCTGCAAGTAACCACATGGAGACTTAGTATTAATTATGAAAGTTTGGCATTAGGTGAGGCTTGTCCCACTAGCTCTTAGAACTTAAATTAACCCATATTTTTCTTAATCTATGTTTTACCACATGGCATTTACCTCTCTCCCATTCTACATGTCTGACTCATTCTGCATCTCCAAGGCATCTAGATTCTCCTCCTCTTCCTTTCTCTCCCTGGAAATCCCACCTCTACCTCCTGCCTAGCTATTGGCCAGTTGGCTTCCTATTACACCAATCACAGTAATACACCTTCACAGTGTATAAATATCCCACAACACTTGGGTGAAAGCTGAGTTGGTAGGTCCCAGCCTCTACTGGGATTGCTTCCCTCAGGCAAGGGTAAGCGTCAGCTCTCTAGGGCCCACTCCATTGGGACCAGCTCTCCTGCAAACTTGGTGAGGAGTAGGGCCAGCTCTTCTTCATGCAGGTCAGCTCTCCCACCACAGTGGTCAGCGGCACAGCCTTTGAAGGTCTGGGTTAGTTTTCCTGTTCCCATGCCACTGAGTCAGTTCTCTCAGTAGGGGTTGGCAGCTTTTTCTCTGAGGAGGCTGGCAAGGGGCAGGACCAGTTCTCTGGTGCCTCACCCTTACCCCATGGTAACATGGACCATGGATATCAACACAGACTCCTGTTTCATTAGGATCATGGACCAGGACTTGGTAGTCTGCTGAGCTTGGGCTGGATGTTACCATGAACACAAGCATCAGTGAAGACCCCTCAGATCTCTATGGCCCAGGTGACAACATGGCCCTCAGATATCAACATGGCCTCAGGTGGCAGCCCAGACCATTGGTATCCATACCACCTTAGGTAGTAATTGGGCCACAGATCTCAACACAGAACCCAGCATGGTTGCGCCATGGACCCAGTCATGGCCCTCAGCTGCAACTTGGGCCTAGATGTCAACATGGCCACTGGTGGCAGCATAGGCCTCTCAAGTTAGCATGGCCATGGTAGCAGCATGGCTCTCAGACATCAATATGGCCTCAGGGGGCGGCCAAGACAGCCATCGGTATATACGGCTTTCTGTGATAACACAAGCTACAGAAATAAACACAGACCCCACCTGCAGGAGGGTCATAGACCCAGACATGGCCCTTGGCAGCCACATAGGCCTGGACATCACATGGCCCAGATGGCAGCCTAAGTGACCCATACTAGCCTGTCCCTCACTGCCTATGCATCCTCAGTTCTGTCTCTCTCCACAGTGCATGAACCACTGCATTTCTCCTTCTCACCCATTTCTCCACCATGTACCTGCTCATCGTGGTGGCATCCACCTGCCTGGGGTGCAGGGGCCAGGAGGAGGGCCTGTGTCACAATGTTAATAGGTTTCTAACTTTGTATTATTGCTTCCATTTTGAACCCATCTAACTAATTTGACATAAATATGCTTTTGTGAATGAGATTCTCTGGTCTTGTGGAAAAAATTGACTAATTTTTATCTTGAAATCTGGGTGAAATTTTACGGAAAATCATCAGGGACCCTTATTTTTAAAACTATTTAAAAACATTAATTTGATCTTCAGAGAACAAAGTGCGTTGAATCTTTCTATTTCTTCTGGAGTCAGTTTTCATTTGGGATGTTCCCCCCCCCCACAAATATTCCTGTTCACGTGATCAACATTTGTAAAATCCGTACCCTCATATGTACCATGCTCATTGATAAGGTCTGTCCACTCCCCCACATAGTGGGGAGTTTGTTTCCTTGTATGTGTGGAAGACCTCTGTCTTGAACTCATATTTAATAGATGTTTTTGGTTGAAAATACTCATGACTTAATTTAGTGTGAGTGTGTGTATGTACAAACACTCACTCATGCACATGCATTCATGCAGCATTTATTCACTTATTGTGCGTGCATACTTGTGGGAACAACTTGAAGGCATTGATTCTCTTCCTCCATCCCTTGGGTCAACATGCTTGAGGCAAATGCCTTCCCTCATTGGCATATCTTCCGGGCACCCAACTGAGTGTATTCCCTCTGCAGAAGGTCTTCATTTGATTGTGCTGAATTGAGAGTCTCGAGTCCCCACTGTCAGGGGCCCACTTGACCCTGGCTCCTGCATCTCAGCTTCAGCTGCTCCATCCTATGATAGTTTGACCTTAAGATCCCAGGCTATGCTCTATCCCTGTGGTCCTCTTTCCTGCCTATATGTGTCCCCAGCTAACAACTTAGATATTCGGGATATTTTTTCTCACTTTCTGTGGCCCAGCCATGCATTTCCAGTTAGGTTTGGTGCAGGGCTGTGTTAGCTTCTGGGTGTGGGCAGATGCTCTTTTGGGTTTTAGTCCCTGTTCTCACCTTCTGTCTGTACTCTTCTATAATCTCACGTGGTTTCAGGACCAGGTGATAAGAGTGACCCTTGTTATAGCCAAAAAATATTATTCCCAGTTACTTGCTTATAAATTAGTAAGTTAGGAGACACAGGAAGGTCAGCTGGTGGATCATCTCTGCCCTGGTGAATCCCCCTACTCGAGCTGGAGCCCTCCCCTCTATTTCTCAGGGTGCTTTGTGAGGTTTTGGCAAGTCCTCAATAAATATTTGCTGTTTGGCTGAGTCTAAACACTCCACTGTCTCCTAATCAGAATCTCTGATACATTCACTTTTGTTTGCTAAAGAAAAGCAGAAATTAAAAATTGGTAAATTATTCAGACTGGGGATTTTAATATGCCCAGAATTATGCTAAAGTAAGACTCTGAATATATGGGTTAAGGGATAAGTGATTTTATTAAGTGGCATGGTTTTTTTTAAATTCTGTTTTGTAAAATCTGGAAGGGATTCAGTTCTGTGATAAGACATTGTAGGCATCATGTGCTGCTCCAGGTGGCAGAGAGATGCAAGGTCGCCCCTGTGACCCCATCTTGGGTTGATCTGCCTGATTAGTACCAGCTTCTGAGAAGGGATACAGGGCCTATAATGTATTCCACCCAACAGAGTGCTGTAAGGAGATTATACGACTGTGAATACACACTACAAGACTAAAGGATCAACACTGTGGACAGGTCCTTCCCCTGCTGACTTTGAAAATGCAAGTTGCCCTGTAAGGAGAGACATACAGGCCTATGTGGTAGGGAACTCACAGAGGCCTCTGGCCAGCTCCTAACAAGAGACTGAACCCCAATCTTTTTGCCACCGAGAAATAAATACCTGTTCCTTTCCCCAGTCAACCCCTGCCCCACCGCTGCCACTCACACACACAGTGAAAACCCTTTCTTGTCCATGTTTTAGTTGTGGGATTGGAATGGAGTCAGCGGAGCTGCCGTAGAGACTGTGGGATGAGAAGCGTTAGATGGGTCAGGTCCCTAAGTTTATGGTACCGCCACTTGTAAGCAGGAGAGACTCACAACAGAGGAGAGAAAAGCCGGGCATCTGCAGACAGCACGCCTGTGTCTGTCAGCCTGGTGCAGGGGGTGGAGGGGAAATTCCCATCTACTCTTTGTATTTAGCCTGCAGATTCCACATCAAAATCATGTGACTATCAAATTAAAGTGAAACTGGAGCCAGGGATTATGGAAGAATAGGGGCCAGTGAGCAGCAGGTTCAGATCTCTAGAGCACCTCATGTTGTATAAGCAGGAAAGCACGGGACAACTGGACTGACAGGGGGGAGGGGGGCTCCCACTGCTGGGGAAACACAGCAGGAGGCTGTGATCCCCATAGGCTTCCCTCAGAGCTGGAGTCACTCATCTCATGCCCTCACACTTCTAGAGGGAGTAAAACATCTGTCTAAACACTCGAGAGATAAGATCTTCCAAAATAAAGATATTTGAAGATAGCGCGCCCGGCACACCTTTCCACCTGCCGGCTTAATGTAATGTAGTCATTACAGCTGTAAGTGTTTCTAATAAAGTATGAAATGGCTTGTTTGCTTTGCTGCTTGTATGAACTCTCGTTTCTCTTTTTATGATATTGAAGCTGACATTTGCTCACCCTTTATCAGTGGGATATTTAATCAAGTCCAATCTGCAAGCAGCAAGGGGAATTCGTATTTTATTTAAAACAGAGGCCCCACACAAAAGGCCTGGGAAGCAGGACAAAACCCAGGGAACAGGTGTAGTTGCCAGGGTTACACACACAAAAGGGGGGCAAACTGCGAGGGAAAGGGGGCGTCAGCCATGGGGCAGGCGGCCATGGTGGCTCAGAAAAGTTGGGACTTGTCAAACAGGGTCTCAACACGTGGTTGGAAAATTTACAAGGATTTCCCTGAGCAAAGCAGTCTTCATTTTTGTAAGAATTTCCTCAGAGGTTTGTGAGTGCCTTTGGTGCACAGGTAAACTTGGTTCCTACTGGTTTCATGCTGGGAAAACTTCAGTGGCTCCCAAGGGAGAGTGAGATTAAGTCCTGTCTCCTGCATAGGGTGCGGTGGGTGGGGGCATCCCTAATCCCTTGTAATCTCCTACCTCCAGTTCTCCTGTAGTTCTGAGTACCCAAATGTTCCTTATCCCTGCCTCTGAAGCTTTGTATGAGCTTTTTCTAGTGCCCGAGCACACACCATACCAGGGGCCCACACTGTCCTGCTCCTAGGAGGCTGATGCTAAGAAACTTTCTTGATACCAAATTTGGTGTTTTGATCTCTAAAGCTTTGGGTTACATTTGAATGCACAATCACTCCACTCTGGGCCTGAGAGTGAGTGTTCACCTTGATTTCCTCCTAAGTTAGGGTTGCATGGGTTCATTGCTCTATGTAGTATCACATCTCCATATAGCAAGGCCTTTAATGTACTCTTGGGTAGATGAATGGCTTAATAAGTGGTAGAAGTTTTTCAGTTGGGGAGAATAGCCGGTGATTGCTAAGCTATAATGAGCTGTTTTTGTGTGTCTGGTTATCTGTCTCTGTCTCTCTGTCTCTTTCTTTGTCTCTGCCTGGTGTTGGGGGGTATGTGTGCATGTGTATGTGCATATGTGTGCACAGTCATATGGAGGCCAAAGGTCAACCTTGAGAGTCATTCCTCAAGAACTGTCTGCCTTACTTTTTTGAAGCAGGGACTCTCACGGGAACCTGGGGTTCTAGGTTAGGCTGGATGGCTGATGAGCCATGGGGATCCACCTGTCTCTTTGTTTCTAGTACCTGGATTATAAACAGGTACCATTATGTCTATCTGCTGATGTACACACTGGGATTAAAGTTAAGTCCCCACACTTGCATGGCAGGCAATTTACAGACCCTTACCTCAAGTGCTTTAAATAGCTGCTTCCTTTCAGTCAGTTAAATGTGTCATTCATTATTTCACTCCAGAAGCAGGTCCTTTAGCTGTGCTGATTTTTTTTTAAATATTTATTTATTTATTATGTATACAATATTCTGTCTGTGTGTATGCCTGCAGGCCAGAAGAGGGCACCAGACCTCATTAC
>NC_022015.1:29372319-29394798 GCF_000317375.1 Microtus ochrogaster | reverse complement strand
GCACCAGACCTCATTACAGATGGTTGTGAGCCACCATGTGGTTGCCGGGAATTGAACTCAGGACCTTTGGAAGACCACGCAATGCTCTTAACCATTGAGCCATCTCTCCAGCCCTAGCTGTGCTGATTGTCAGTAATTCTTGGTGTTCAGGCCTTGTAGAAGTCTTGCTAAGTCTTGCCTTCATCCTCCTAAGGCTTTATCCCCGCGTTCAAGTTATCTCCACCTCGCTTTTCCTAAGGACAGCCGCCATATGGATTACGGACAACTCTAATGACCTTATGTCAACTTGATCACCATAAAGACCCATTTTCCATGGAAGGCCATATTAACAGGCACTGGGTGTTGAATTCATTTCAACTCAGAGCATTTGGTACATAGAGATTCCTTCTCTAGCCAAGCCTGACAGCCAGGTGTTATTTATTACTTTGACTTCCAGACCCCTGACCATCCGAACCAGCCAGGATGGCAGAACCGAGCTTCTGATATCTTCCTCCCTGCACAGCACCCTCCCTAGTTTACCATCTGCTCTCATTCAACCTTTCTGAACCCCATACCGATGCTTACTCCTCTCTAGCCCTCTGAACCCATCTCCTATGGCCTGGACACCATTCTAAGGAAGGCAGCTCTTAGTCTATTTCCATACTCTGCCCCCACCCTGGCCGGTATATCTTCTGGTCTCACCCAACTGCTGTTCTCAGAAGTCCAGCCTTCTGCAGGAGTCTTGCCATTCTAAGTCCACATTCATCCAGGTCATGGCTTTTTCTCTGGAAACTCTTCTCACAAGTTTGTGTGCACTCTGAGTTTCAGTCCCATATCAGTTACCCACATGATGCTAGTTCTACTGGGGGTGGGTGGGAGCTTAGAGTTTCCCGAGGCCAGGACCAGGGTTTCAGCCAGTTCCAGAATCTCAGGTATTTAGTAAACCCTTGACTTTGAGGTGTCTGTCACCACATAAGACAGTTCTTCAGTGGGATGTGATGAGGCTACATAGAACATAAGGACAGTGTCCACAGAGGACATTGCTGTCATTCAACTTACGCCAACTCGAAGTGGTGTGTCACAGCCAGGCCCATGGCCCTCCCAGCTCTGTCATTCCTAATGAGTAGTGGTCATGTTAGCATCCCACCTGAGTCCTGATGGTCCCCAAGAAGATAAAAGCCATGAAGTAATTTAGACCACAGAGGTATCTCTTCCTGAAGTCTGCATCTTTTTCTGTTGCTCTCTTTTTCTCTGTTAGAAGTTACACAGACTTCAAGAGGGACATCGGACACCGAAGATAAACACCTGTCCCCTCAACTTCTCACTGTGACTAGAAGACTGCCCCGAGTTATACACAGACAACAAAGATATTATAAATAAAAGGTAAAAATAACTTTCATTGCACAGAAATATTCCTCTTGGCTCCAAATAGCAGCTTCCCAAAGTTCCTCCTCATAGGCTGGTTCTGGGAGTTTATCTTCTTGCTTTGCCTCAGCACCAAGCCTGGACTCCAATGCTTTGTAGAATCTATGAACCGTGTGCACAGGGGGACAGCAATCTAGTTGGAAAGCCACTTGGGTCCTCCAGGCATTCCCCATGGTGGTTTTCCATGATCAGCTTAATCAGCACAGATTTGTTCAGATTTGAATCAACCAGGAACTTGGCATGGGTAGGTGCACAGCTAACTTGAAATCTCATGTTTGGGTCTCTGCCCTTGAGTGCTGGTTCTCCTGCCCCATCAGGTGGAAACGTCAGCCTGAGCCAACATGGCTGTAGGATCCTCCGTGGGATGATGGATTATCTGCCCAGTGTCCTGGGCTCCTCATCTTGAGAACTATGATATTTGAGAGAATGGTCTATAATCTTTCTGAAACTTCAGTCTGCTTGTCTATGGTGCCTTGAACATGTGTTGGCTGTTTTTTTTTTTTTTGTTATGCAAAGACATGTTCACCCCTTGTTCCATGTTCTGGCATTGTGTTAGCTCCCCTACCCCTCTGAGTGACAAACTGCTCTTTAAATGATACCAGTTGTAGGCTCTCTATTGGCTCAATCACCTGCCTAAGATTCCAGTCCATGGTGATAATTGTCCACTGAAAACTCACTGCCAGGAAGGGAGCAGACTGCCACGACATAGCTAGCCCTCCATCTGGAGGCTCAGAGGCAGCCAGAGACCCCATCCACCTTCTCGCCACCATGTCACAGGGCAGTCATTAATCCTTCCTGCTTTTTCATGCAAACACTTGTAAACCTGCATCCCTCCCATCTTACACTTGTATAATTGATATTTTAAAAACCCAAATGCAGGGCTTCTCACACATCCCTGTTGAATTTTATTTGGTTTTGTGTCTCTCAACTTGGCTTGCTGTTAGTGAGCCCTCAACTGTAATCTAGCCTGAAAACAGACACCCCCCCACCCCATGCTGCTTGGCCTATGAATTTTATATCTCAGGTGTCTGGAAATGATGCTTTAGGTCAGGTCAAGTGCAAATTCTTGCAGCCAGCTGCGCATCAGGGCTGTCTCCTAAGTGGGTATAACCTTACTGATCAGTGCTGCTCAACAAGTTATGAGGCTGGGCCTCGGCTCTCATCCTATCTTGTTCATGTGAGTACAGAGTTGGGTCTTATCTGGATCTTTAAGACACCACCATGAGATCGGTGGAGCATTTGCAATAATATCAATCTTATTCATGAGGGAGCAGATTTTGGCTTCTTCTCTTTGAATAAGGGTACATTGGGCTTTGTTTCTTTGCTTGTAATGTGAATATAGTAACTGTCTTGTGTCTTCTCTCTCCTTGGTCAATGAAGCAAGGCCAGCTGTCTCCCATCTCCATGGGTATGCTGGAGCAACACAGAGAAACTCATTTAAATCACAGCCCATCTGGGGAGATGGCTCAGTGGTTAAAGTACGTGCCAGAGCTCAGCCCCCAAGTACCCATGTAAATGCTGGCTGGGCAGGGGTCATGGCCACTTGGAAATGCCAGCACTCAAGAGATGGAGACAAGCTAGCTAGACAAACCAAATGTTCTAGATTCAAATGAGAGACATTGTTGCTATATATGCAGTGTATAGTTCCTGAGGAAGATACTGGGCATCAACCTCTAGCCTTCATATATACATGCATGCCCACATATAGGTGAGAAAGCATACACACTTGCACATATCCCACACAGGTACATATGCCAATAAATAAGCAAATAAATAAATGTTTCAGTCAGAGTTCTCTAGAGGATAGAAACAATAGGATGAAAAAAATACATATGTACATATACATATATATTTATATATATATGTGTGTGTGTGTGTGTGTGTGTGTGTTTATTAAGCCAGCTTTAAAATAGTAACAACAGCGAAATCACACCTGAGACACTGAGAACCCAGTACTTCTAACTGTAGCTACTCTCAATCCTGGTTGGAGAACACGTGGAGATGTGGAGACAGACCTGGAGTGTGACTTTCATGTCCTTAACACAGATACTTATGTCCTTGGGCAGCCATGATGTTAGTGCGACAGACACTAGCAAGTCCCGCCCTTATAGATAGTGCCAGGATGCCTTTGAAGGTCAAAATATCTCCGGACCTCTTTCTCCACCCTCACCTTCCACTTCATCACGTGTAGCTGGGTTGCAAGGTTTTGTCTTGGACAGAATCACCGCACCTGGGGGACATTGTTGCCTTAGAGAATTACACATGATCTCACCTGTAGGCAGAAGTAGGGTTGAAACTGCTGGGGCAGTGGTACCAGCTGAAGAATTCTGGACGTTAGGGTTGGAGCTGCCAATCATCTTGTGTATCAGAGGAGTAAAGAGAAGAAGTTTATGTCTCCTCTCAAGGTTGGTGGACCAGGAACAGAGTTTTCTTTTCTTCCTATGTGCAGGTCTTCATGGAACTGTTTTTATGTCTCCCCTACACAAATAGTGACAATGATGTCAAAAGTAGTTGTGAATGTTATAAGCTGTATTGGTGAGGAGCAACATCCTGCAAGCACCATTGCTATTAAGCCAAACACTATTGACTTTCATGGGGTGATGTGATGTGAGCCTAAATCAAGATCTCTCTGCTGCTCTCTGGTACCCCGAGGCCCTCATCATCAAGCTGTGTGTCTAGGGAACTGTGATTGACAGCTCTTTGTCTTCCTTTTTCTTGGAAACCTCTAGGTAGTCACCATAGGTATACCTTACAGAGCCTTTACTGCTCAGCAGTAAGGGCTTCGTGGGAGCCAGCCATGGCTAGCTTCCACAGAGCCATGCCACAGCTAGCTTCTACAGAACCATGCCCGGGCCTACCCAGAGTAGTTATATCTGGTGACCCTCTCAGCCTGGGTACAGGAACAAAAGCCTGGCCCTTTACTCCTGACAAAGAGCAGCTCTGCCCGACAGTTGCCCCTGCTCCTTGCAGAGTTGGTGGGAATGTGGTCCTCTCTACCCAATGCCACTGCCTCTTCCTTCTTTCAGGTAGAAAGCCCCAGGGCACCCAGGACACCCAGGGCACCCAGGGCATGCCCTTTATAAACTCCTGTCCTAGTTTCTTTCATGTTGTTGTAGGGGGAAAAAAGCCCTGAATACAGCAAAACAGCAACTTGAAGGGAGAAAGGGATTATCCATACATAGGTTTACAGATTAGAGTCAAAGCAGGAACCCTAAGCAGCTAGTTAGTCAAGAGCAGAGTGAAAGAGGAGCATGCTCATCTGTGCTCGGGTTACTTCCTCCTTTTTTACACAGTCCAGGACCCAAGTCCAGGGATTGGTGGTGTCTTCTCTGGGCTGAATCTGCTCACATCAATCAACACAACCAAGATAACCCCTCACAGATATGCCCCAGGCCAGCCTGGTCTAGACAATCCCTCCCTGAGTCACCCTTCCCCAGTGATTGTCTATTATATCAAGTTGACAGTTAAAACCAACTGTCACACCTCATGGCTGGAGCTCACCTGGCCCTCACCCGACAGGTGACAGTGTAGAGCCCTAGAGGTGCCTGTTCCAGGCACAGACCTCGATAGGTTCCTCTGCTTAACTGGGGCAGAATGCAGAAGGAGGTGTCACCCAATGGGAGGTGGGCATCCTTGTGGATTGGCTGGCCTGAGCTGTGCCCAAGAAGAAACAGATGGTGCCCAGGGAACTTTTCGTACCCATGAAGGAGTCTTATGTTCAACGATACATTTCACCAGGGCTTAGTTCTGTCAGTTGTCACCAGGTTGCTCAGAGTGGGTGCCCGGGCTTCAGACTGACAGCTCTGTGCAGGGCTAGGAGCTTGAGTGCATCTGTCACTCTGCTCTAGGGCCGCAGCTCCCAGAGGAAAATAAACATGGTTTCCAGAGGCTAGTTTGCAGCCACAACAGAGTACAGCTGAGGAGGGCGCCTATGACTTTTGGAGCCTTGCACAGATCCATGAGCATATGGTGCTGGGAGGCTCGCCCTCTCATTTTGCTGGAGCTCTTTGCTGTCCATTTGTGGATGATCCAATCATACTGTACAGCTTCCCTCTGAAGAAGTGTTGATGGAAGGGAGGGCGCGGATTACCGCACCTGTGGGCAGCATCAGAGCTGCTCATTGGCATCTTCTTGGGAAAGGTTCCTTTAAACGTAAACCGGAAATTTAGAGTTTGGGAGGGAATCCATGGCTGGGGATGCTATGATGCTTACCACAGCTGAAGAGAAGTGATTTGTGGATTACGTGATATTCTGAATATCCTGTTATTTCTCCTTTCCGGTAGTGGGCTGAGGCCCGCTGCACCAGCCTCTCTACTCCTCCACCTCCTCCTCCTGACTCTGGCATGACTTTCTGTGCCTGTTTGCCCTTGAAGCTTCCTCATATTTTCTGCACGGCTCCTTCCAGCCTCTCAGAGACCCGGGTTTCTCCCACACCAGAGGAATGGTCCAGTTTTGAGTCCCAAGGCACCGGAGAGTGGTATCAACACCACCACCCTAAACACACAAGTCTGAAGTCTGCACTCCAATTGCTCCCCAAGAAGAAGGCGAGGAGAACTCAGTTCTGCCTGGTGTGTGGGAGAGCATCTCAGACCAGAGGCCACTGCAAATTTTAAAAGATCTGCTAGGTGCCCAATAACAGTAATTTGCAAAAAAAAAAAAAAAAAAAAAACTACTTTTCTAATTGGGTTTTCATGGTTTCCCAATTGTCGCCATTTCCTAAAGGGCTAGTCAGTAAGATGGCACTGTTTGACTCTTCTAGTTGCTTTGATTATTATCAGTAAACTGCTATTTCAGGTTTGGAAGCTCCATGTGGTAATAATTTATTGTTCCTTCTTTTATATTCTCTTAAACTTGGCATAGCCTTGCCCCCTCCCCCCTTTCAAACTTAAATGAGACCATCATACCACACTGAGACACGGAGGGGAGGCTGCCCCTGTGTTCCCCAGAAACGTCAATAACAGACCATCCTTTCAGCAAGGCACAAGAGGGTCCCGAGAGAATGTAGCCACTTCGCTGATGAGGAGTACCAGTTGGATGGGGGTAACTCTTCCATCAAGTGGGGTGAATATTTGTTCTCCGTGGATGCTATGAAATCCATTACTCCTTTGGGGATGCAGGTAGCGTGGCCACTCTTGTGACGTGGAAGTGATGCTCTTTCTAGGCTTGTGTGGTAAGGCATGGCTTATAAGCTCAGTTCAGTATCAAGGGGATTATCTGAAAGTTTGTGTAACCTAAACTTTTAGGAAACTTGGCCAATCATTATGAACATTAAAAAAAGAAAGCCTCCAGTTCAGCTTGAAATTCTTTTTCTCTTTCTTTCTTTCTTTTTTTTGAGACAGGGTATCTCTGTGTCACTTTGTTGCCTGCCCTCGAACTAGCTCCTGTAGACAAGGCTGGCTGCAAACAACTTGAAATTCTTGATGTAAGATTTAGGAGATATATACTAGGTATATCAGAGATAAACTAGAGAGCAGGTTCATCCATGAAGTCCCAGGCCAGGGTCTTCACTCTGCTGCCATGTCCCTGATGATACTGCTCTGATGCCTTCAAGTCTCTGAGGTCTCCAAAGGCACACAGTTTCTTTCAAACACTAGCGGTAACCGAATCAGCCAAGTAGACCCCATACTGGCCTGGGTTCAGGAAACCATATGGCCATGTCCCAAGGCTACAGGTCAAGTCCTTGGTTCATGCAAGCAGCCTGTCAACCAGGCCTGTAGCTGACCTACACCCAGTGTCCAGCATGCAGAGTAGAGACTCTGTGACTTCCTTCTGCTAAATGCCAGACTCTCCAATTAGAAGTGAGATCCACCGGAGCCCGACCTGTGCAGGGTTTCTGTGTACTCCATTCCATAACACTGGACAAGGCATGTAGAAGCAAACTGTAGTGACCAGAACAGAGTGAGGGAAACAAGAAGCCACATGTTACCCTCTACCATTGCCTACCCCAGTCCAGGGTAGGCCCTTGGAAATGACACGGTGGCTTCCGTGAGATTCCAAAGGCAGGAGATGAGGAGGGCGTTTTCAGGGCCAAACAGTCGGGGTCAAATCACGAGGTTAGGTGAGGGCAGAAAAAAAATATTGTGTCAACCAGCCTTTCCAGGTGCAATGGCCGAACCGTGTGTTGACTTAGCCAGGCTGTGGTGCCCAGTGATGAGGTCAGTGCTGCTCTCTGTGCTGCTGTCCAGGGACTTTGCACAGGATCAGTTGATGAGAGTGAAGGAGATTGCTTTCCGGTTCCATCAAACCCACTGACAACACTAACAGCGAAAGCCTGTCTTCTCCAGGCCAGACAGACTAACTCAAGATTTGTAAAGATGCTCTACCTGAGTTCCAGATAGCCAGGGTTCCCTGGTGATGTCACTTATCTTTATGAGTACATGAGCCAGTTACACACACACACACACACACACACACACACACGTATTCCAAGTGCATCAGTTCTATCCTTCCATATCTGTGTCTGTTCTAGCTACCCACTCCCTCAAGGATACCAACGTCCAAAGTGGCTTAATTCCCTTGGGAATGGCATAATTTTTGTATATAATTTACACCGCCCTCCTAAAGACTCTATGAATGATGTCCAAGCTGTGGCCTGTGGGTTGCATATGTCACAGGAGAGCTGTGAACAGGGCCCGTCACACAGACCAAGACATCAACCCCAATGCTCAGCATTTGGACACCCCTGAAACGTCATCTCTAAATGTAATCTTTAGAGATAATGACAAGGCAGAAGTTTAGGTGTTCACAGTAAGCACTGATGCTTTTTTTCCCAAATATTTTGAGCTACAGTTAGCTGAATCTGAGGTTTCACAACCCACCAATGTAGAAGTCAAACTATAGATACAGTTGTCTGTCAAGTTGTAGCCTTTCCAGTGTCTAGACTCATGGAGGAGACCGGGTTTTGGGGTTCCTGCGAGAGAGTGTCTGGATTAGGTTGACTGAAGTAGGAACTTGCTCTAAATACAGGCAGCACCATCCCCTGGTCTGGGGTCCTGGATGGAATAGAAAGCAGAAAGCCAGATGAACACTAGCTCTCTACTTCCTGACTGAGGACACAGTGTGGCCAACTGCCTCATGCTGTTGCTGTCAAGATTTACTGCCATAATAGATACACCCCTTGAAGTGTGAGTCAAAGTAAACCCTTCCTTCCTTGAGTTGCTATTTTCTGTTTAGTCACAATAATGAGGAAAGTAACTAAGATAGCACCTGACCGGCGATGGACGTTCCTGCCCATACTCAATATCTACATGGCTGTTCAGGTCCATAGCTTGAGGACCATTATCCACATGTACCTTCTGGTGGTACTTCAGTGGTACTCTGGTGGTACTCTCTAGTGTCCTGAGTAGACAGGTGAGGAATGGGGAAAAGGCCTCAGGGGACAGTAGCCTTGTCGGGACTCAGTAAGCTAGTCAGTACTGCCACCAGGGTAGATCTCACTTCTCCTGTGATCCTGCTGCCCACCGGTGCTGAGGAGAGGCGTCTCAGATTCGGCTTCCCACTGCCCATCTGGCCTATGAACCAGTACATTCCCCAGGGAGCTGACCTAGTCCTGTCAGTCAGGCTCCAGTGGCAGGACTCCTGAGAGAGAAGTATGGGCCTCCATACCATTATTCCTGCACAACAGGAATGCCTTTGAACACCAGCCTTTCTCATGTGACCCTGGGACATTCTCCACAAGGATAGTATTAATAACGGGCAAGCCTACGAGAGGAATCTTTAACATGAGACGCTGGCAGCGTGACAGAACTGAACGGCTCCCCTTTTGAAGAGCCCCACTGCCTAACTGAGTCTGTCATGTCGCCCCTCCGTAACACAGAAGAGAGTCCTGCAGGCTCATGTGGAAGAAATTCAGAACGTTGAGGTTGCCAGCTAAGTACTGATCTTCAGAGAGAGCCTCGGCTCTTTGCTCTGACAGGCATGGAGGAGGAATTTCCACTCTAGCCACACCACAGTGGAGATGTGTGTGGTAATTGTGGTGGGTAATTACCGTGGGGTTCTTGAGAGAGCCACAAGGGGGTGGGGGAGGGTCTCAGAAAATCCCAGAAGAATGTATTCCGACTCTGGCCAAGTGAGGAAAGAGCAAACCGTGGGACCGTGCCCCAGGCCCTGTGTGCCTGTGGAGTGTGAGCGCACTGGGCACGAGGCTGGCAGGCCCAAGGCTTCACTGTCCTCACCGGCAGGAGCAGAACATCCGCTAGCTTGTCAGTGGCTTATTGACTAGCCTCAGCAACATGGGAGAGGAGCTTGACTAGTGTTTCTTCTCACATTAATGACATTTTACTGAAGTCAGGAGAGATTATTGTCTAAGCCATGGCAACAATAAACTGTATTTTTAGGAAGGAAACAAGAGTCTTTGAGTCCCAGGAATCATGATGAAATTATTTACCTGAAGAAGACTTGTTTCTAGTGTGTGGTGCCTAGTGTTGGGAGATGCACAGCAGACATCCAAGGGTGCAGCCCATGTTTGTGATGTCACCCTGGTCTTCTGTGTCTTTGTGACACTGTAGGGCACATAGACATTCTGTTGGGAAACAGTGGCTGTCTGGACATGGCCTCTCAGGGATGTGGAGAAGGGTTTCAGACCGCTGAGATTCACAAACCTCTGCACGGAACTCAGCTATCACACTATAAATAAACAGCCCAAGGGGCTGGTGATGTGGATTAGTGGGTAAGGGAAGGAAAGGACCGCTTCCCTTGGGTTGTCTTCTGATCTCTACGTGCACACGATAACATTGGCTCTTACCCAACCCCCACAGACACAGTAATAGACAGACAGACAGACAGACAGAAATGTAATGAAATAGAAAAATTAAAAAGTCCCAAGAAATGACATGCTGAAGATCAGGCAGAGAGGGTTTATCAACAGGCTGAGCAGCACCTCCATTTGGAGATGAGGTATTACCCTGCCGGTCTCCACCTTAGATCTGCACGTGTTTCTACCTCCATCCATACCTTCCATATTCCTGTCCATCTGCATTCCTTCTCCATTCATGTTCACATTATTTCTCAGCCCTATCCCTGTCTCCATTCCCATTCATAAAACATACTGCCCCATCTCTGTCTTCGTTCCTATCCACATCATATTTCCATCCATCTCTGCCTGTCATATCCATATGATATTACCAACACACCCCATCTTCCCATCACACCCATGTCTTCACCCCTTTCCGATCACATCTTACTTTCTTGCCTTCTCAGGCAACACACCTAGGTCTATTTCCACAGCTAATCCACACACGGCCAAGTGTGTTTGCACATTGTGACTTATGTTGGTGTTTTGTTACACTTGAATTCATATTGCCATGGTCACAAGTCCAGTGCACACTCTAGGGAATCGGCAGATAAACCAGGGAGCCTTGGCATCTTTGCAAATGTCCTTTTGTTATCAGCCCCTCCTCCCACCCCAGAACCCAGTGGTTCCTTTTCTTTAGTTTACTGATCTGTAAAATCAAGATGGCTTCATTTTGTCACCACAAATGTTAGAACCCATCCCCCAAGATAGCCAGGGGAGTAGCGTTCTTTGTCAGATATGGCAGAATGTATGTGAACTTTCAAACCATCTCCGCAGTGACCCTGTGTTTCCTCTCTGCTTAGTTGTGCCCAGGTCTGTGGCTTTCACTCTGCCACTGTCCTTAGCTCTAGTCCAGGGATCTCAGTAGGTGTTCTGCACACTCTCTTTGAAAGCTACCTTGAGACATTGTCTCTTTCCTCCTCCCTCTGAGAGAACACACACAGACATCATATTAGCAGCTGGCTTCAAGTTTCACCTAGGTAGTCTCCAGAAGGTAACATTTTTCTGTCAACCACAACTTGTTCTTAGAATATCGTGTTATTTTTGAGACCCCGCCTATAGCTTCTCACTGGCCCTGTACAGAACTAACTCACCTAGCAGAGATAAAATAAGTTTAATGAAGAGTTGAGTGTTTCCTTGCTCTGAATTTTAACCAGGAGGGATCTTTATAGTCTGGGTATATCAATGCATTTTTTTTAGCCGATTTTTTTTTTGGAGGTAAGTGATCACAGTTAATTTAAGAATAGCTTAATTTCTATCTTTGGAAATGTATAAACGTGATGAAAACCCAAATGCATAATGAATTGAGCATCAACTTTCCTTTGCCCAACCCTGTGCCTCTCTCCATGGGAGATCACACAAAGACTCACAAGTGATAACTAAACACCCAAGATGCAACTCTCTGATCTGGCTCAGTGGGATGAGTGGTTCTCTTCTGATGTCTGGTATTGACATGGCCTGAGAACTATGCATGCTATAGAGCTTTTCATTGAGGGAGAGAAAGGGACCAATAAGGAATTGGAATGTGTGGCTTAAAATGTATAGGGGGAAGGTTTTAATAGGTTCTGCCTGTGAGAGTGGCTGGTCACTGAATCCAGCAGGTTCTCCTGGAACTGGAAGTCACCCTGGGCCACTGCAGAGGCACTGTTCTCTTTCTTGAGTCATCTCTAAATGTCTCAGGCCAGACTGTACTGTTGATGAGCTGCTGGGGGAGTTGGCCAACCTTCGTAATGAGATCTGATTGTCTCCAGAGGTCCCGGGGAACCTAAAAATTTCTTCTCCGCAAGAGACAAAAGTCTCCTTGTTCATCAGAGATGGTTTTGTGTGCCTTGAGGTCAATTTTAACTGAGGAATTCCTCTTCTTTTTCTTTGTGGGTAGTCGTAAGAAGTGTCAAAAACATTTGGCCAGGGTTGAGGGCCACTTCGTGCCTCAAAATGCTGTGGTTTCTTCGTGGAGAAACCACATACAAGAAAGAAAAGCTTAGCAAGGGACTGTTAGTTAAAACCCCCAGGGCCCTCCCTCTGATACTTCTCCTTTGCAGATTCTCATTTTTCCCTCCATGTTTCCACAAATATGCAAAAAATCTTGGCAAGAAAAACCCCACCACTCAAACATGTATTGTATCCAACAACATCAAGAATTACTTGAGTGTTTTTGTTGTTTTAATTTTAGGGTCTGTGGTTGGTTATTTCATGTGAACTAGAGATAAAAATCTCTCTGTGGCTTAGCAGAGAGGATGTTTTAAGAGTTAAGAAGTTTAAAAAAAAATAAACAAGAGACTTTGATATGAGCCGTCACAGCCAAGCTTCCCACACTCTCCCTAATCCATTACTCTTTCACATTCGCCATTTTACAAGTTGGACACTGGATCTACTTGACCTTGCTTGGGCTTGGAAGACCAAAGGTACCCCTGCCACATACTTCCATGATGTCCACAGGAGTGAGAGTATTTCATTTCCTGTGATATAAGAACAAGGTTTTCATCTAGAATAGTCCTAGCCCTCTGAGAGCAACATGACACTTTGATTTCTCATGACTCCATGCCCTGCACACACTCTGTGGTGTGTTAGTGGACTTGGCTATATTTTGTGGAGACTTTTGAGCTAGGAAGAATGGCAGAATTTGTTATAGAAAAGAGTTTAGGACATCAGATTCCCTGTACTGGATTCATAAAGTTGAAATGATGGTACATACACGCACATCACACACCTTACACACACACACACACACACACACACACACACACACACACACACACTGGTAGTTTGAATGCAATTGGCCACTATAAGCGCATGGGGAGTGGCTCTATTAGAAGGTGTAGCTTTGTTGGAGTCTATATGGCCTTGTTGGAGGAAGTGTGTCACTGTGGGCAGACATTGTGGTTTCACATGCTCAGACTACTCCCAGTGTCTCAGTTCACTTCCTGTTACCTGTGGATCAAGATGTAGAAGTCTCAGTTCCTTCTTCAGCACCCTGTCTGCCTGCTTGCTGCCCTACCACACACCATGATGATAATGGACTGAACCTCTAAACTTTGAGCCACCCAATCAAATGTTTTTCTGTGTAAGACTTGCCATGGTCATGAGGTTTCTTCACAGCAGTAGAAATCCTAACAAACACACAGCATATAGAGAAGAATGGAATATATTTTTCTAGACCGGGTAGATGACTCAGTTTGTAAAAGTGCTTGCTGCCATGCCTGAGGATTTGAGTTCAAGCAAGCCCCAGAATCCACATGACGGAAAGAGGAAGTCAGCTGCCAAAAGCTGTCTGCCAGCCTTCACCCATGTGCTTTGACTTTGGGCCTTCCAGCTACCAAGATTGTCAACTAAATGTATCTGTTTTCTCCATAGATCTGGAAGCTGGAGTGTTTTCCTGTAGTATAAACAGATCATGCGTACTGAGAAATGGCAGATTGACTGACTCCACCAGGTAAGAGGCTGGTATCCCTCATCAGGGAAGTCACCAGAACACCTCATGAACAGTAAAATGCTATCCTGACTTGGAGATGGTTGGTGGGTGGAAGGGGATTCAAGAGGACACTGATAGAGATGACTGTGACTAAGGAGTTTATTATTAGAGCTGTTAATGCCAAAGACAGACAGACAGACAAATAGTTGGCAGGGGCTCCAAGAAGAGTTTAGGCTCTTGCGTCTGAGACAGACAGCATGGCAGAGTCTCTGAGGAAATGGCTTGACTGAGGAGGGAGCCTTTCCTCATAACTCTTTGAGGGTGAGGAGATTCACAGCAAGACCCCACAGTCACGCTGTCTGATTCCCAGGCAGGAAGCAAGGAAGCTGACTGACAAGCAGGGTACATAGCTGCCATTTTGCTGTAAACCACTTCCCAGGTGAGAGACCCTGGCACCTAAAAGTTTGTTAATTGGCATCTCACAACTCATAGGTCTCTGTACAGTACCTGTAAGAGGAGATTACTGTAGATAGCATGGCCTGAGCAGTGGCATTCCTACAAAGATTAGTAGCACAGGATACATGGGCAGCCTGGCCCAGGTTCTAGATGGTTGTGGGCATCTTTGTATGGGAGGAAAAAGAGGTGGGGCACTCAGTATTTGACGAAGGATACTTTCCCATACATGGGTTCTCCCCTGTACATGCAAATATGTACATATATACACAAACAAACATATACACAGACACACATATACATACACAGACACACACATAGACACATATATATATACACATATACATAGACACACGCATGCACACACATAGGCACATATATACACACATATATACATATACATGGATGCATATGCAAACATGCATGTACACATACATATATACACATAATACATGAACATAGACACACACACACACACACATGGCCTGCTGGAAGGTGGCTGTGGACTGAGTGCCTTGTTTCTCCACAGAAGTGAGTGAGGAAACTGAGTTTTAAGAGTTCCCAAAGAGCTGGCTTTTTGGCATAGGCGACAGCCATGCTCTCTAGTGCTAGGATGGTCTTTGCCTGTCCGAAATCGTCCACTGTGCACCAGCACTCCTAGCTCTCTCAATCTGGAGCTCTCTGCGGTTCCCTCTAACAGACAGGTTGCCATCTGCCTGGGCTGACAGACTGGAATAGCGTGGGGAAGGGAGCTAGAGCAAGAAGAGCCTCTCCAGGCTGCCGTGGATCACAGCTGTGGGGTAGTAGAGGGCCTTTTCCGAGCGCCCCAGGTCCTGTGTGAATGTGGGGTGGATGGAGGACCTCTTGCTCTTTTGTGGTTCAGATTCCCCTCTGCGCCAAACCCTGACAACAGAACACACTTATTTCCCAACTAGCCACACAATTTCCCGGGCTCCAGAGACTTCATTTTGCCCACAGGTATTTGCTGAGCACATCCCTGCCAGCATTGGGTGGGGGTGTGGGAGGGATGGAGGAGTCTCTGCCTCCCAGGAGATAAGAGACCAAGGCAAAGGCAAAGTGAGCTGAACGCTTGTGAGTGGAGCCCCCAGGAGTGCAGGCTGGGAGGACAGAAGGCAGGGCACTGAGTACCATAGACTCAAACAGCATCCTTCCGATAAAGGGGAGGGGATGCTCAAGCTTGCCTATCTCCTTTCCAAAGGAACCATGCTCATCCAGCCAGAAATGGGTACATGGCTGCCTCTTTCCCATACAGGATCTGTTTTGTATTCAAAGGGGAAGCCTTGGGTGCTTCTGCTGGAAATGATTTTATTTTCAAAAGTGTGAAGTTTAAAAACTAACCGAGTTTCTAAGGCACAATAAGGCAAGGGTTCAGTTACACAAAGATATGGAAAAACTAAGGGCGGTAAGTGAGGGTGTCAGAAACTTGGGGAATGCTTCTGTAGGATGCATTGGGTTTGGGGTGGAAGCAGTGGGTGTGACATTTCAGCAGGGTCCTGGGAGAAGTGTTATGCCCAGATCTGCAAAGTCCCAAAACCAAACAAGGACCAAGTCCCATATGTAAAAGCAAAGAGCCTTTATTTTATACAAGTTTGCTGTTGGAGGGAGGCCACTTGTTTGTCCAGGCCACCTGGTTAGCTTAGCCCAGAAATAATCACACAGAAGCTGTATTAATTAAATCACTGCTTGGCTAACTCCATTAGCTCCAGCTCCTTATTGGCTAACTCTTACATCTTAATTGAACCCATTTCTATTAATCTGTGTATCACCACGAGGTCATGGCCTACCAGCAAAGTTTCAGCAAGTCTGGTAGCAGATCCATGGCATCTCTGACTCCGCCTTTCTTTCTCCCAGCATTCAGTCCAGTCCTCCCCGCCTACCTGAGTTCCGCCCTATCAACAGGTCAAGGCAGTTTCTTTATTTATTAATGGTAATCACAGCACACAGAGGAAACTCCCACATCAGTTTGCACACTCAGTCTCTCTGTGTGTCCAACATATTGGAATAATCAGAGAGCCCTGAGCTCAGTTAGAGTTGGGTTTTTATAGTAGTAAAGTGGGGGAAAGGGATTTTTAAGGTTCAGGACCCCGGATGGGCTGACATTTGTCTAAAGGTGTCTTAGTGAGTGTGTGCTGGAAGGTGATCCGATCTACAAAGGTTGGGACATTAGGCATTTCCTTTGGATGGTCTGTTCTTGGGTGATGCTTGGGTCACCTCAGTTTGTGGTTCTTCCTGCAACCAGGTGTTGCTTCAGGGCAAAGTACTGAGACTCAGGCCTCCATTAACTTATCATGGCTGGGCCCACCGCTAGCAGGTGGTAGTGGTTGGAAGAACTTCCTTTGGGCTGTCTGTTTCTATTAAGCTGATCATGACTGGCTCCTACAAAGAGCAGGGTGAGGAGTGAGGAGAGGTGGGTGGGAGAAACACAAGTCTGAAAGTCCACATGCAGCCAGAAGCTTCCTTGCATCTCCGCAGAGCTAAAGACCAACCTGCATGTGGGGGAAATGAGATCCTGTAGGGTTCAGACAGGGGCGGGAGTTTAAGAGGCTACTTAGAGTACCAGGGACTAAAGTGTTAACTAGGAGCCATGGGCCTGACAGAGCAGCACCATCTTGGTAGGCTCTACATGGCAGAGAAGAGAGAAAGAACCTCCTCTTGTACTTTGACCGCATAAAGTATAATTGGTGGTCTCCCTGATGGGGCATTTCCCCAGCAAGAGTTTAAAGCCAGACTCTCTGAGTCCCCCGGGGCAGGGAAGGGGTGGGGAGCAGGGTGTGTGTGGCAGAGCCAGTACACCTTTTTCTGTAAACCTGCTCCCCAGGTAAGAAATCCTAACAAGGGGGTGTCCATTAGTAAGGGACTCTCAGATGATGTCCCAGTATGGTGCCTGTGATTATCTGGGAAAGGGAGAGAATACCACCTGAGCAGCAGCTGGATCCAGCGTTGTCTTCTTTCAGGCATTAACTGCACTCTACAGTCTGGGCTTTGATGGTGGAGAGAAGGGAGTCTCTTCAGGGTGCTTGGTGACCCTGGATACTGAAAGGGGCTGAGGTCCTCAGGAGAATGCTGTGTAAGTGGTAAGTAGACTGTATGAGCAAGCTCTAGCTGCTGTAATAAGTTAGCATGGCCTAGATGGCCTAAGACAGTAAAACTCTATCCTCTTGCAGTTCGAGGCCAGAAGCAGAATCAGATCAAGTAGACCTTCTTAGGGAGGAGGTTCCGCTGTCTCTTCCAGCCCCTAGTATTTCATAACATTCTTTGGTTTGTGACCAACATCACTCCTGCTTCTTCCTGCGTTATCATAAAACTCTAGGTCCCTGGGCCTCTGCGTCCATTCCTCTATCCAGTTTGGCTTCACTTTGATATCAACTAATGATACACACATGCAGACCCTCATTCCCAAATCAGACAACTTTCTGATCTCCCACTGTGTTGTAGAATTCAGTCCTCTGAGCAATACAGCTTCCACCATCAACAGATCATGTGACTGAAGGAACGATGGGGAGGGGAAAGGGTCATGAGACACTTCCCGGAGAATCCAGACTCTTCTCTCTGCCTTTTGAATGTGATTCAGTCCTAACTGCCAATGGGGGGAGGGGTGTCAGGGAAGGGCTAAATTAGATAGGCTGGGGAAGGTTAACTGGAGGTGGAGGTGGGGGCTTTCCATATACAGCTATGGAGAAGTCATCATCCACACAGGGTATGAAGTCCAACATGACTGGTTTAGGCTAGCTCATCTTTCTATCAGTAACCCCTAACACGTGTTCTGTCATCCCAATAAGGTTATTCATTTGCCTTAGGTGTACCCTAAATTCCCACACCATCACACAAGACCCAGAATGTGAGCAGGGCCTAGAAATATATCCTACACTCCGCGGCACAGGTGAAGGGACACACAGATATAACCAAGGACCCTGAGCAGCAGCTGTGAAGTTAGTCATCAGAGGGACCTTTAGAAGAGCCCCCAGTGTTCCTGAGGGAAGGGGCTGGGACCGTCTGTGGAAAGAGGCTGCCTCGAGGAGTGGAGAGGTCATTGCCCAGTCATGGTGAGCTAGACAAGGACTCTCAAACTCCAAGAGAATATGGCCTAGCCACTGTCACCTGGGCCTCTGGGCCACGGACTCTGCTAGGTCAGGCTGTGATTTCTAATCATGGAAACAGTGGGATACTGGCTGTGTCTTGTTAAACCTGGGAAGGAAGTCCCTGAGGGGTTTGTGGCAACAGGAAATGAGCATGCCATATCTGAGTGTGTTCGTTCAAGCAAGGTGATTGGGACAGAAAGCCACTATGTCCCCTGTTCCCCTTGAGACCTCAGGGAAGAGCGAAGCACCAGCAGGCACTCTGGTAAGGTGACTCCCATACATGGAGGGAGGAAGTGAAGGTGAGTGACAGGTAAGCCTGAATTACTATATACTATGAAGGAGACTGTGCTGAGCCATTCTCTGGGGCAGGAGGAATAGGGAGGGAGAGCTGGGATTTGGAGAGGAAGAACCTATCTTCATATACTGAGATAGAAAGATCTACAAGCCACTGGGCAGGCAGTCACAGGTCATCATGAAGAGTTCAAGACCAGAGATGGTTAACAATTGTCTTTGGTGAGACTCTGCTTCCTTCAGGCATGGTCTGGATTAGAGAAACTGACTTGGTTAAGTCCTGAGCCCTCCTGCGTAGGTGTAATTTTTCTGTCCCACCAGCCAGTTCTCAAATAACCATGCAGAGACTTATTATTAATTATAAAAGCTCAGCTCAATCACTTAAACTTGTTCCTAGATCTTGCAACTTAAATTAACTCTTATTTCTCATCTAAGTTCTGCCACGTGGCTCGGTCCCTTTTCTCAGTATGGCTTGCTTATCTTGCTTCTCTTTGCATATCCTGGCAACTCAGCCCTCTGCATCCCTGTGCTCTCTCTCTGACCACAAGGCCCACCTAACCTCTTCTTTCTTAGCTATTGACCGTTTAGTTCTTTATTAAACCAATGAGAGGCACACATTTTTACAGTGTATAAAGGTTGTTCCACAACACTCCCGGCACTGGCTAAGTGCCCCAGAGCATCTTCTGTCACCATGTGCCTGTCTAGACCTCCGAGGGGAGGATTTCATCCTGAGTACAGCTTTTTATGAGATGGTGAAGAGAGTCGCAAAGCAGATGAGACCATGGAGCGAGAATGTTTTCGCTCTAACTATTATATGTCCATTCATTGATAAATGAACCCATCTGTTTTACAATTTCAAGGGGAAGGAACTAAATATCACTGACCCAGCACCCTGATCTGGACTTGCTTTGTACTCCCAGACTAAGGAACATCACGGGGACATACTGGGGTCTTGAGTTTACTTCTTCCTGTGTCTCTCAGCCCTCGGCTCCTGACTCAGAAACGTCATAGAAAGCTGTCTGAGGCTTTTCAGGTGATTGTGAACCATTGCTAATCAGGGGGTGAGGTTGCATTTTATAGACCAGTCACACCTTGGAGTCACAGGGGTGTCAGATTGCAAATCTACATCTCCAGCCTTCATAACATCCCTAACGGTTCTAGGAAGGATCAAATACAGGGTTGTATCTACTGTGAACACACACACACAGAGGTGCCTCTGGGTGCCTGCAGGGCATTGGTCCTGGGCCTCCCAAGATGGCAGACCTGCAGATGCTCAAGTCCCACATATAAAAAAATTCCCCTGCAAACTATCACACCCCTGATACGTCTTAAACCAGGAGTGATCAACCCATGCTTGTGACTGCATGGGCTCTCAATAGAAAACTGTCAATTTACTTGAAATATTATGAAGCATTTATATGTATGACCTTTTCAATTTATTCTTATTTTTACTTTTTGGTCAACTCACTTCTGAGGTTGAGTGTGAACTTTGAAGAGGAAAATGCAGCCCTGGGATGCCATACAAGGTAGCAGGTCGGGCACCTTGCTTTCAGCCATCTTCCCACCAGCTGTCAGAGTTAAGGTGAGGTAAATAATTCTCAGTGGGGGCTGCTTCTCTGCTGTTTAGATAGAAAAGGCAGGGAAACAAGTCTATACGTTCAGGGCAACTGTAATTTTTTTTTCCTATAATATCTTCCCTCCTGAAGACTGAAATATGCAGATTCAGGTCGGCCTTTGTGCGTGGCTGTAGAGGATCACCTTTCATGGGTATGAAACGATACAGCCCACTGCGGATGCTACCATCCCCTAGGCAGGAGTTCCTTAACTGCAAGAATAGGAAAATTGAGCTGAACCCAAGCAAGCAAACAATCAAGACAGAAATCCATTCCTTCTGCCTGCTCTTCACAGCTGCTGCGATGTGACCAGCTGCTGAAGCTCCTGCAGTCGTGATTTCCCTCCACAGCGATGCACCGTGTCCTGGAATCGTGAAACAAACCTGTCCTCCCTGACGTTCCTTGCCAGGGTGTTTTATCACCGCAACAGACCTGAAAAGGGAATGAACAAACAGAGTTTTCTTCAATTACGTGCAAATGCCAAGTGTCTCCGTCAGAGGAAGATCCCAACCGTTGTCAGAATGCACCGGAATAACATGATTAGGCAGAAGCACGTGGGGAGGCAGAGATAGCCTAATAGAGATGAAGCGCGCTCGCGCCAATTCAGAGACAGACGTGGATCACTGCAGCAGGTTAGCATCACCCCGAACTCCAGCTCAGCAGCTGTGGATGTAGCAATTACAGCTCCCGCAGTGCCAACCAGCAACGGTGTGTTCATCCAGCTCTCGCGCACCGAGCGCATTGTACCTTCTAGAAAGTTTCCCATCTTTGCTTTGCATGTAAATATGACCATGTCTGGATTTCAGAACACCATGGGGAAATGTTTGCATATTAAAAAAGAAAGCAAATGAATTTATGAAATAAGTGACTGGAATCTGAAGTCCCTGCAACGTCATTAGGATTATTCAGATTTTAAATCACCACAGATAGGGATTCCATCACAGCCCACTGCATGCATAAACACTTGTTTGCGCATGCTGTGCAGGGTTGCGTGCCCTTACGCCTTATTTGATTAAGCCCACAGTGAAGTTCTTGCCAGGCCTTATTTTCTCAGTGCATTATCTGTGGCCATCAGAGAACACTTCTTGTACCTTATCTTGGGGACAGTTCAAGTACCCACACGCCGTGCAGGGAACAGGTGTGACCGTTATGTCCAGAAGGGGATTTCCCAAGGTGAGAACATTTCCCATGCCACCCTGGGATATCCCAGAATGCACCACGCCATCCTCCTTTTTTGGCACCGGCTTTCCATGTGAATCAGAGCTAGGAACACGCAGGCTTTCTGCCACGCAAAACCCTGTCGTGCCTGTTTGCAAATGCAAGCGCTGTTTTAAGAGCGTGTGCCTGGGGTCTCGAGTGTAGTGGGCTGAGCTGGTAAAAATAATAATAATAATATTCAGCTCAGCACTTTGGCAAAGAGTACTCTTATGAGGCCGGCTCGTTTATTTACCTTCCCAGCTGGAAAAGACACATGGAGGTATGCAGCCAAGAAGAGGAGGAACAAATGGGGAGCGGGGAGCAGGGTTTGGCTCCTGCTATATTGATTTTGGCAAAAATGCCACATGAAAAATTATGCCTCAGATAAAAATAAATTATAATCTACAAGTATTTGAATGAGAAGGGTTCCCTGTGAGAACTTAATAAATGAATGCTAATTCAGTTACCAATTTGTAGCCGTGAAACATAACCACTCACGTTATTCAGCGTAGCTTGTTTTGGAAAAGATTGCATAACCCATAGAGCCATCCTTCACAAAGTGCATAAAAGTGTCGGCATATATATAATTTATACAGCGTCTGTTAGTTATGGTCTGTTTAATAGTATTTAATGCTGTCGCATGACATCATTCTTTCATTTACCCATTGGAAAAAAAATAAAAAAGACCAATCAAAAGCACTTTATAGTGGAAGAAATATGCTTATTGAATTTGATAAAAATTGTAGGAGACAATAAACAGATTCGCTGGGGGAGGTATCTTTTTAAAGATTTTTGAGGAGTTACTGTGGCGGAGTACGTGCAGTATTTACTCTGCAGTTATTTTAATCATAATTTACTTAGGATGTGTGTGTTATCTAATAAGCTGTTAATGTGCCTTCAGCAATTCATTTTGCCGACAGCACAGTAAATTGCCGCATAGCCTTGGCCCTTTATTAGTAGTAATGATTAAATCCAGTTTTAGTTGTACTTACTACATTCTCTCCACTGCCTACAGGGCATCCCTATGGGGTGAGGGGAGAGAGAAATCAACGCCTCTATCCTTAATCTGTCCATCTCTTAACCAAAAATGTCTTCTGTGCATTTTCAGCAGAATATATCCCACCTCTGTCTACAGGCGTGTGTGTGTGTGTGTGTGTGTGTGTGTGTGTGTGTGAGTGTGTGTGAGTGTGTGTGTGAGTGTGTGTGAGTGTGTGTGAG
>NC_022015.1:29356402-29372219 GCF_000317375.1 Microtus ochrogaster | reverse complement strand
GTGTGTGTGAGTGTGTGTGAGTGTGAAGTGTGTGTGTGTGAGTGTGTGTGTGAGTGTGAGTGTGAGTGTGTGTGTGTGTGTGTGTGTGCTACATGGTTAAGGTGCTGTAGGACTAAGAGAGCAGGACCAAGTGTTTTAAAATGTTGTATTGAGTAAAATATAGCCATGCTCAGCTCATAAAAACACTGGATAAAAGAAAACATTCCCTCTGTTATTGTGAGTGTGTGTGTGTGTGTGTGTGTGTGTGTGTGTGTGTGTGTGTGTGTTGGGGTGGTAGCAGTATATTTGTGTGGGGGTGCATATGGAGGCCAGATGTGTCATTCCTCAGCTACTGTCCACCTTGTGTTTTTGAAGCAGCATCACTTACTGGACCAGAGATCCCTAGTTGGACTTGGTCAGAGAGTCACAGAGATCTGTGAGTGTGAGTGGTCCTCAGTGCTTAGATACAAGCATGTACCACCACACCTGTCTTAAAACCTTCTTTTGCCACTCTGTGTGTGTGTGTGCATGCACACACGCACATGTGTATGTTTGTGTTTGTGTGCATGTAAGTGTGTATCTGCGTGTGTGTGTGTGTGTGTGTGTGTGTGTGTGTGTGTGTATGTGTAAAATCCTATAAGAAGCCATCCCAGTATCCTTCTTTGTTGCTGTGATAGCACACTAACCGAAATCTACTTGGGAAAGGAAGGATGAACTTCATCATGAAGAGAAGCATTGCAGGAACTCAAGGCAGGAACCTGGAGGCAGGAACTGAGACAGCAGCCATAGAGGAACACCGCTTTACTGACTTGTTCTGCATAGCTTGTTCAGTTTGCTTTCTTACAATTCCCAGGATCACCTGCCTAGGGATAGTACCACCCACCATGGGCTAGGCCCTCCCAAATTAATCATCAAGTGTCCCTCAAGCTTACCCACAGGCCACTTTGATAGAGGCAGTTCCTCAATGAAGGGGTCCCCTTTTCTCAGATACATATAGATTTGTGTCAAGTTGACAAAAGCTAACCAGCACAGAAGCCAAGGACTGACATCATATATGGGGCCAGAATACCCTCCCATGTCAAGTCTGTGGGGGAATCCTCCTAGGGTGTGACTGTACATCAACACTGCGAAGCCAGCAGGGCATACACAATTTCTACAAAATGGGACATAGAAATTGAAGTCTCAAACTCACGAGTTTCACCAACTCTGTCTTCTTCCAGTTCCAGGGACAGTGTATCTGCAATATTGTAGTTTGGGCATCCAGGCTCTGGGTCCACACATTTGTCAAGAACAAAGTGTCTTGGAAGCTCATTTCATCTCCAACTGGGGGTCTTTTTTTTCTAAGCTTGGTTTCTGTCCATACATCTGTACGTGGCCTTCAGCTGTTGGGTGGATATTGTGAAAAAAGCCCCACCAAGACTGAAGGAGTACTTCAGGGCTTTCCAAGGCCTTCCTCACTGCCTTCACAGACCACCTGGGGGGCACTTTTTGGACTAGGGAGCAGCTTTGCTTATGTCTTAGGTTCCAAAGATAGCACCCCTTTTGAGGTGGGACCAGGGGTGTCTGCAAGTTCCACCCCTATTCTGTCAGCCTGCCTGGATGGTAGCCCTATAGACCATTGGGGTCCAAGGTGACTTCTGGACTTGTCCACAGCCTATCATGGGAAATTTGGGGCATGGTCCCTTGGTCCTTTGATCCTCCGGCAGCTTCTTCCACATCCCTGTCTACCTTGTCTTGTGTCTGTCCTCCTCTTCTTCCCTTATCCAGGCTGAGTGAGCACTTTGCATCTGCTTAGGGCTCCCCAATTCTAGGTAAGTTTCCTCTGCCCTATTTCTCACCGTGGCTACCCCCACCTTCTCCCGCCCTCCCTCCTTTCTCTACAATCCAGATGTTCCAGAACTAAATGTCATTCCTGTTGGGCCCTGCTGAGTGCAAATTTGGAAATGTGGGCTAATGGCAGATCCTGAGTTAATGGCTTCCCCGCCCATGAAACACTCGGCAGAGCTTTTTAGACACACTACTTAGCCTAAAGGAGGATAAGGAGGGTGCAATTTCTTGTTCAGAGTCAGCCTGTGGGGTGGGGGTCAGAGTTCATTAAGAAGGCCTTTCAACATCGTGGGGGTGGCCCATCCGTACCATCAGCAACAGGGCTTCAGAGGAAGATTTTTCTTTTACCCCCAGAATCTTCCACTTCTTTCTCATCTTATATGGCTCCATGCACAGGGCACAAGGCCAGAGCATCATCAAGTGCCCACATTCTCGTGATGGTAAGTTTGGACAGCAGTGTCTACTTTCCAGTCTGATCCTGAGCCTGCCTGGCTTGTGCTCTTAGGGAAGAGGCATCTAATGCGTCCTCTCACTGCAGAGGGGTGGCAGTGCCAGCTTCCTGGGATGCTGCAGAGAGGAAGCTCACTGGGGGCGCACTGCGGGCACATTAGCAGAGTAGACCAGAGCCTATGTGATGTCCTCGTGTGGCTTCAGTCACTGGAGAGATGACCCGTAAGGCAGAAATCTGGAAGGAGCCTCAGACAGGCTATGCTTTTGTCTAAACACTGTCCAGAGTGGGGTTGTCTTTCTGGCTATGTAGCTGACTCCAGGAAGTGACCTGGACTATGTTAGGAGGTCAGAAAGCACCAAGCTCCAAGGAGAATCTAGAGAAGGTAATGAAGGTTAGGGCCTGGGTTTGACTAGGCTTAGGAAGCTTTGTCTCCATCTCCAACACCTTATTTTCTCTTGGTGGAGCAGTGGGGGTTCTTCCCCTTGATGCTGCTTCTAAAATATGACACGCAGCCTCTATAGGAACTGGAAAGTCTCATGAGGCAATTTTGTTTTTTGTTTGTTTGTTTGTTTGTATAAATTTCCTGGAGAGTTACCAAATCTACCTGCTAGCTCTGAGGAAAGCCTTAAACAGACTCATCACAGACGGTGGGACTGAGTGAAGTCTGAGAGGCAGGGTCTTCGCCGCTGCCACTCAGCATCCTCTCTGTAGCCAGAACACCACCCTACACCTTTGAACTGGAAATCCCACAGCTTACTGAAACCCCCAAATAGAACCGGAGCTTCCTGGCATTTCCAAAGATCTTTCCTGTTCACCCACACGGTCCTGGGGAATGATTACTTTTCTAAGTGTGTGGTCACAACTTAGACCCCATTAATAGCTGGAGGTCTGGAGATCTCTTTGCTGTCTCAGCCTTTTCCCTATACTTCCTCTGGCTCAGGCCCAGGTTGGTCGCTCATTTCATAGACTTCATGAGTAGTAAAAAGATAGCTTTTTATTTTTTTTTTTATTACCTCTCCTGGTTAAATTGATCTCTTTTCCTCGGAGACTTCTAGAAATAGGTAGCTTATGAAAACAGGCTAAACAGTGGCTGTTGGGGATGAAATTGGAGTGGAAAGAGGTAATCCCTCCCAGAAAGCCACGGAGCAGCAGGAAGTGTTCCGGCACGCGAGGTTCATAGGAACTTCAAATACGTTCTCATCTTTTTTACCTGGTCTTAGAAGTCAAAAATGTTGTTTGACAGATTTTTTTTTCCCTGCCCATGTTTTTTTAATTTTCCCTCTAAACAAAAGCATATGATATATTTTGGTAGGGCCGTCTGTCATCAGATGTTTAATTTCCCGTGGTTCATCCTAAATTGTCCCCATTAGCCAATCCCTAGTGCAGTGATTCATCTAAAACAAAGCCGTTTCCCGGAGGCCCCCACAGCATCTCTGCTCGGCTCTCTGGCCCGGTGAACAAATGCACCTGCTACTCCAGAAGGGAAACAAGGCCACCCAAACCATCGTTGTGACATAGGACTCCAGTGTTGCTTTGGATAACAGTCTTACAAACAGTGTTCCCTAAAGAAAGGGGAGGGGGGATCTTGTTCCCCAATGTTGGAAGGTAGACAACTAGCAGGGTGTTTTTAATTACCCGGATGCTCAAGCAATGAGTGGAGTCAGCTGACAGTTGCCTTCAATATGCAGACTACAAATTATTAGTGCATGAAAATGGCTTCCAAGTTCTGTGGCTGGGTCTAGTAATTTTGGATATTTTCCATGCTATTACTGCCTGCTCCATATACCTTTACTGGTTCTTTTTGAGATTAGCTTAATGGCATTCTGCAGAGAGGGACTGCCTACTGAGAGGAGTGCTTGCCTGGGAAGATGGACCGAGTCCCCACTGAGAGGCACTGATTTGGCACAGAGAGATGCCTTAGCATTAATTTACTCGAGTATCACATTATTCAAAACAAATAACGGAAGGCTTTTGAGGAGTCAGAGTCAATATTTGCATTCAACATTTTGGGTCTATTAATACATATCCCAGGTTGAGAAGGGCTGGGGCCCTGCCATATTGTGCCAAGCCAGTCATACATCCTGTGCTGCCACAGGTATTTCCCTTCAGGCATTAAATGTTGTTTCCCTGCCCTGAAATGTCTCTCAGTCCCCATTATGCTTCTCCAGCGAGCCCATCATCCCCTTGCAGCTCCACTTAGTGGGTGTGTGATGTCCTTGTCCTGTTCACAGCCTCTTGCAGGCAGTGGGATTTCTCTGTGGAGACCGATTCCTTAGGGACGCAGACTTGGAAACTGGAGCTCTGTGTAATCCCAGGGAGACTCGAAAACATGTCAAGGTCATGCTGCTCACAAAGCTGTTGTCACCCAGGAGGCCGATCAGAGCAAACTGAATCTCCCCAGGATCCCCACAGAGGACTCACTAGAACTCCCGACTCTGCTGTGCCTGGATCGGCATTTATCCATTGCTCCCATGTGGGGACTCGCTGTGACTTAGATAAGTATCTGTAAAAGGTCCACATGTTCAGACTTGATCTCCAGGGTGGATCTGTTGCTATTAAGAGGCAAGACCTTATAGGAGGTCTTTATGCCATTAGGGGTGTGCCCGGGAGGTTGGCTATGATACCCTTCTTCCTTGTTCTCTTTTGCTGCCCACATAATAAGATGAGCTGCTTTTTTCCACTGTCAAGCATTGCCTCTCCATGGCCCGAAAGCAGTGGGACTTGCTGTTCCTGCCCTGGAACGTGCACAGCCTTTTCTCCTCAAATGCACACTATCTACAGTACTTTGCTATAGTGATTGGCACCAATGTGCAGAACACAGACTACCCTCAGTAGTGAGTAAGAGACCATGGGTTATTCTGACCTGGGGGAGGGGGGCTCTGTAGCATTCACTGCTCAGCTTGCTCCACTCTGTCACCATGTACACTTATTGTCCTGGAGCAAAATGACTAAGCACTGGACACCCAGGGGTGTTGTGTCATTTCACTGCTCTCTGGGGCCATTGGTGGGGGCACCCGACTCTTTGGCACTTTGTGGTCTCTGGATGTCTATAACTGACCCATTCTGAGATTATGCAAGGGGCAGAGTCAATGCAAATTCCCCCTTTAATTCTCTCCTCCTCTCTATTCAGCATCATGCAAGGACCAAGAGTCCTAGAGAGGAAAGAGAAAGCAGTGTTAATCCTATGAAGGGCTCTCCAGTCCCCCTTCATAAAGACAGGCCAATTTCCATTTGAAAAGCTTGGTTGTTAATGAGCCCTATTCTCCTAGCCTATCACCCCACAAGCAACCAGGCTGCTTTGAAGTCAACACAGTCTATTCTGGGTGAAATAAACCCCTCAGAACAAAGGGCAGCTCAAGTGCAGACCTGCAGAGGCTAATGGCAGAAGCCCAGGCTTGGCCTCACTGCAGGGCTGCTGGCCTCCCCAGGGGATGGTGGGCTTGACCTTTAGGACTCTCCTTGAGCAGGCAGGATCCTTGTCTGCTCTTGTAGATCCCCCAAGCAGAGCTGTTTATTGGTAAGAAAGACCCTCACCCATTTTCTCCAGGTATTCAAGAGCCCCAGGTGAGAGGGGTTTTTGGGGGGGGGCGGTGATGAAATTTTCCTTTCTTCAAACACCTTTTATTCATGGAGAAAATAACATGGTTATATATTTAGTGCACCAATAGTGTTGGTTGCGTCTGAAATAAATATTTTCTGCCTATAATTTTGGCAAATTGGGACTGGGAGATAGTTCAGTTGTTAAAGTTCTTGTGTCACAAGCCTGGGGACCCGAGTGCCACCTCCAGAACCCATGAAACAATGCTTGATGTGGTGGCATGTGTTTGTAATCCCAATGTGGATGAGAAGGAGACAGAGGAGTGACTGAAGCTCATTGACAGTTATCCTAGGAGCACTTGGTGAACTCTAAGCCAATGAGGGTGGACTGTTTCTGGCCTACACACACACACACACACACACACACACACACACACACACACTCCTCTGTCAGCAAATCACAGTGGATAGAAGGCCATGGAGAAAAGAGTGTCTGTCTGTCCAGCTGTCTTCTTTGGTTAGGAGGATTTTGGCTTCAGGTGTTAACCAATGTGATATGAATCTCACTTCCACTGCATCTAAATATCCAGGCTTCTTTGAACACAGTGGAGCAGAAAGAGAGTGGGGTGCCCCCTACTCTGAACAAGAAGAAATTTACTCTGCTAAACTGCTATAGTCCTTGCCTCGGTTGCTTCCAGAATGGCTTAGAAACCTATACATAGCCAGCAACCAGTCACTCACTTCTGGTACAATCAGATGGTCCCCAGGAAGGCAGGAAGGGATTGAAAAACCCATTTGTCCAGCATCTTTTAATTGGTGCTAAAAATTAAACTCAGGTTTTTCAGTTACCCAGCTCCCTTAAATTCTATGCTAAAGAGAAATATTCATAACTCTAACGACAATGAGAGGGAGAGATAAACTATGCAGAAACAGTGTGTGTCAATCACAAAGGAGGACCAAACATGAAATACCAGGAACTTGGATGTCACAAGCTAACCATTACTAGTGGGAAAAAAAAATGCTGCTCTTTATAATGTAGGAAAAGTCTGAAATTTCCTTATTAGACAGGAAAAAAAGGTGTGTTCTCATTGACCCAGAAAACTGTGTGTGCTGGTATTAGCCCATCACCAAGAAATTCTCTCCTGTCTATTACAATCATGAACACTGACTTGTCTCCAACGGTGATCATGCATATCAGCTCTTCTCGCAACTGTGTTCCAGGCTTCTAGCTCCAGAAATACACGGTCTCAGGCAGCAATACCACCATTCCTCTTCAGCTTTAGTGAGCACCGTCTGCCTCTGAGGCCTCTGTGTGTCTGCTGCCGTGAAGACCCCACATGTCTCTCTCCTACTTCCTGCACTCTGGATCATCCCCTTTCCTTCTAGGGTGGAAAAGTGAAGAAATTTCTACCAAGAACTTTGCCCATTCTGGTGTTTTAGCTCCATAGCATTTCTGTGAGGTTTTCCTACGTTGTATGTAGGGATATTGTCCATCTTTAAATTACTGTGGAATAGTTTATTGTCTAAAAATTTTCAGCTATGCATTTTTGTTGGTGGACACTTGCGATTTTCATATTTATTTATTTACTATTACAACTTTTCCCGCCAAGCTCATTTTCTCCCTGTCCTCTGGTGAGTATGTGGGTGCATTTCTATGTGAATACACTTGAGAGGGGGTTCCTGGGTCATAGAGTGTATGAATGAGTGGAACTAGACAAACAGCTACACTGTCTCTAGCAGGCGGTGACAGGAACTGCTTGCTTCAGGTCTTGTTTGTACTTAGAATTGACAGTGTTTCCTCCTTCTTTTCTGATAAACAGTAGTGCCTATGGTTTTATTCTGTGATTCTCTTGGGACTAACTCTGTAGAGCATTCCTTGGGCCACTGTATTGACCTCGTTTCAGCCATTTCTCTATCATGCCTACTGAATAGCCCATCTAAGACTTTATCTCTATACAACGGTTAATAGATTGTCAACCTACTGGGATTTTGAATCAGCTGGGGGCACATCTCTGGATGTGCTTAGGAGGGAGTTTCCAGAGAGGGTCACCTGAGGGGGAAAGGTCCACCTTGAATGTGGACCACAAACACATCATGTGATTTGAAAGTAAGAAAGGAAGCTGAAGCCCTCCATTCCATCTCCCCCTGCTTCCTGACAGTGTAATGACCGTGTGACCAGCTGCCTCCCATTCCTACTGACACTCCAGCTGATGGTTGTACCCTCCACACTGTGAGTCAGAATACCACCCTTCCCCAAGTCGCTTCTATCAATTATCTTGTGCATCAGTGAGGATACTAAGTGACACATTGTTTCTATTCTTTCACTGTTTGCTTCACTATTAATTTGATTCTCTCTTGCAGTTTTCACCACTATCAAAGGAAATTCTTTTAATACGCTTATTAGCTGTTGGGTTAAACCTTTATGCACAACATACCTCAGTGGTTTGGTTTTCTTTAGTGTTCACAAGTGTTTTCTTAATTAAATTAAAAATTTGCAGTAATTGTAGATTCATATGCAATATATGGAAAAAACCACAGGAAAATGTTGGCTACCCTTCACTTAGTGTCCTATAAGTAGCAACATGTTTCAAAACTATTGTGTACGGCAAAGATTTGGGATCATTACATTAAATAAAACCAGAAACAACAACAACAGGCTACTGCATGTTCTTTTTTATCTGGGAGCTAAATGTGATCTACCAGAATGGAGAACAGTGGCCACCAAAGATTGGGAAGGCAGGTAAAGGGGAAGAGAAAATTGGAAAAGGACATACACATAGTCAGATTAAGCTCTGGTGTTCACAACAGAGGAATGGCAGACTATTATACATTGTATAAAGATACAGGAGGAGCAGGAGGGCTCCAACTAGAAAGAATTGTCAAGGTGAAGAAAGCACTAATAGCCATGATGTATTCATGAATACCGTTTACTTGAATTGAAATACCACTCTGAGACCGTCAGTATGTACAACTGATGTGCATGAGTAAATTGCAAACTGGACGGCAATGCAGAGCTAGCCAAGACACATAGCATTCCTTTAATCAAGGATCCTTCTTGGGGATCTTCAGTAGCCACACTCACTTACCCAATACCCTGTTCCCCCATCCTTGGTTGCTCACAACTCTTTTCCACTTCTGTAAGTCTGTCCTTTAGAAGCATTGAACTCATGGCAAGCTTTCTGCCTCAGCCTGCTAGGTACTGGGATTGTGGCTCTGAGTGGTTATCATCACTCACCCATATTGCTTTTGAGATGCTTTTTTTGACTTGCCTGAATGTAAGTGAATGGTCTCTATGACAACAAACTTTGTGTGTGGTGGAAGCTGAGTGGCAAGCTTCATTTTTCCCCATCTCGTTGTCCACCAACACATGTCTGCAATGGTTGTCTTGCTCCACCTCTACCAGGCATTCCATTTAACACAAAAGTATACGGACAAACAGCACATAGGACACAGGACATATGGCTCTGCACTGGTGATTTCACATAGCTGATTTTGTTCTGAGGCTTGTTCACGTGTTCAGATAAACATTAAAACTGGTTTGTCAGTTTCTTGTCCAAAACCCTCCTGACAGTCTGAGACTCAGATTTCCTCAGCTCTGCAGAGACTGCAGGATTGACCCACTGAGTAGAGACTTGCTGTGTGTGGTGTTGGTGTCCACCTCTCCTGTCTTCTGTCACCTCACTGCAGGATGCTGCACGGATATTTGGGCAGATTACTAATCTCTCAGTAGATTTATCAGAAGATTTATTTATTTATCTTAACAGATTTATTCTATTTATGATTTTTTTGGTGATACTCCAATTAGATCCACAGAAATTAATTTTTCCGTTGTTTCTAATGTACAGAATGCAGTTTTAGCTTCCACATACTAACCTGAAGCATGATTAATAAAAGATCAAAGACAGTTATTGGGGTTTAACCTGAAGATCCCAAAAACAAAGCAGCCAGCCACTGGCTCTTACCTCGACCTCAGTCTAAAATGGCGATCCTGCCTCCAGGAATCTCAGAATGAGACTTTGTGTGAGAGCTGTCTCCTTCCATTTTATAATCCTCTCTAGTTCTGGGATTAAAGGTGTGCACCACTGGGAGTAAAGGCATGCACTGATGGGTTTCTATAGCAACTAGTGTAGCTACTGGGATTTAAGGTAGGTGTTACCACTGCCTGGTCTGTAAAGCTGACTAGTGGGGCTGTTTTACTCTCTCATCTTCAAGCAATCTTTATTTATTAAGATATAAACAAAATGCTGATACACTAACCCTGAATCTTTGACAAGTTGAATTATCAAATCTAATTAGTCCATAAGATTTTCTCAGTATATAATTATGTTGCCTGAAAAATGGTTTTGCTTTTTCCTTCCTAACATATCTTTATTTTTCTTGCCTTATTACAGTGTCTAGGGTGTCTAGTTCAGTACCGCAGTGATAATGCTTATAGTAAATGGTTTTGTTTTTTTCCTAACATCAGGTGTTAGGTTTCAATATTTTATCAATATGCACAATCTTTGCTCTGTATGTATGCATTCTTTATCTAATTAAATAAGCCCCTTCCAATTTGTTGGATTTTTATGATAAGTTAATAATGAATATTATTGAATTCCCTTTCTGCTTCTACAACAATCATTTCAGGTTTTGCATTTATCTTATAAATGGGATCACTTAAGCTTTCTGATTTTCAAATTCTAGACAAAACTTGAGCTTCTAGAACACCACATAGGGGGTTCTCATCTCTGCTGCTGTTTAGAGTCGGTGGATAAAATGGGAACATGCACGATCTTCTGCTGTGTATTCTCACCCTGTGACTGTCTCAAAGGGAAGTACATCCCTATTGGCTTTGGTGACACACACTTGTAATTCTAACACTTGAAAGGCTGAGACAGGAGGATTGGTGAGGGTTTGAGGCTAGCCTGGACAACATGGTGCATATCAGGTCATCCTGGGCTAAAGAGTGGGACCCTATAATTGAATTAAGAAATTAACCAGCCACAGTTAATTATTATGATTAATAATAATTATCATGATCATAATTAATAATGGACTTATTAATCATAATTAACCAATTAATCTTTCAACAAAAAAACTAAATACTTTATCACTGAGATATCAATTGCTACTTTTGCCCATAAATTTAATTTAAATCCTTACTTTAAAGAAACAACAGACAGGTGGTGTGTGTGTGTGTGTTTTAAGACGAACTCTCACATCACCCAGGCTGATCTCAAACTTGCTATGTAATTCAGGATAATCTTGAATTCCTCATTCTCCTGCCTCCACCTTCCAATGCTGGGATTACAAATGTGTACCACACTTGCTTTCTGTAGTGCTGGGTGGAGCCAGGACTTCTTTACACTCTGGGTAAGCTCTCTACCAACTGAGTGACTTCCCCAGCCAGACCATTTATACTCATGCCAATTCGAATATTTAACAAACCTTTTCTCTAAAGACAGATTGAACCAGCCTGTCATTTCAAGGGCAAAAAAAAACCCCACTAAGAATATTTTCTTGCCAGTGACAGAGCACAAATATTTAAGCCAAATTAAAAATTTTGGAAACCTTTCACTCAGTACCTAGTAATTTGTGCTGCTGGTTTGCTGGGAGCCCAGGGTTCCCTGGTTCACTTGGATTTTGTTATTCACATTGGAGTTTGTCCACATAAATTGTCCCAACCCACCATTGGCTTGTTAGTGTCCTAGGGCTTTATATTTTTTATGATGATGACATAGGTAGAGTTATTGGTGAATGCTATAAAATAACGTATAAAGAAATGCTGGCCTTGGTAAGACCTACACAACTTGGTTAACTCGTCTTGTGCTGATGAACCATTGTATGCCTTGAAACTCATTCATGGGAGAGAGGCCCCTCCGGTGAGTCAGAATGACCAATTTTGTTATTTACCATGGAAGAAAGAAGTTATGTCTTTGAAAATGGCCTGCTAGGCCTTCTATCTAGCTAGGCACCTTTGAGATAGGTCTTTCTGAGACTTAGGGGGAGCCGTGGCTTCTAGCCTGCAGCTGTCTGTACAGCAGTCTCCTTAGCTGGGTGCTTTCTGGGAGATTCTTTTGAGATGGCTTCTCTTAGAGGTTTCTTGTCTGCTCCCTCAGTAACTCTGTTCCTCATTTTCTTTACTTTTCTGACTTTGAAATCTTCAGAAGTTATCACAGTGGTCCCCCCTTTCTTTGTCTTCCATCTTCCTTGGCCATCCTGTGGCTGACCATTTCGAATGAGCCTCCACCTTCTCGCAGGTTCACCCTGAGTAGGTTTGGAGGGCACTGTGTGGAATGGGAGCTACCTACATTTAACAGGTACAACCTTTAAATGTGGCTCCTGATCTGAGCTTCCAGTCCACAAACCTAGCCCTGGTCAGAATGATCACCCAGCCAGGGCAACCTCCACAAAGCACCCACACAGTGCCAATGCAGCTCGTTCCAGAGAGTCTCTGGGTACCAGTACCACATGGTTACAGTTCAGAAGCTTCATCTGCCAGATTTCTGTCTAGTAAGAAAGAAAGAATTTTCATGGTCCCCCAGCAGAGACACAAAAACCCTTTTCTTTTCACAGCTACATGTCTCTGTGAAGTTGGACTTTGTATACTTCAGTGAGAAAGATTCCTGAAAGACACAGCCGTGAACCTGAGAGAGAGTCCAACTGTCTTGAATTAAGTTAACTATCATAGAAATTTTAAGAATGTGGAACAATGTTGCCATTTTCCCCAGCTTGTAATGAAACTGTAATTATTTCTCTTAAAAACGATGTTACTTATGTTGACATGGGACATATTTGTTACTGTTATTTCAGTAAAAAAAAAATCTTTAAAAGCTTAAGTTTAGATTAGGGTATGTCAAACAAGGAGAGATGTCACTGACATAAATGTAAGGTTTTTTTTTTTGGAATCTTTAGTGAAATTTGCACCATTAAAACCTCTGCCTAGAGATCAAAATATTTTAGTAATTTGGGCTTAGATAATAACTTTTCTGGTTTTTATCTTCCTGAGCTCTATGCATATACATTCAAGTCTGTAGATTCTTTCAAGGCATTACCTTGAAAATTTTGACAAATCTTATTTTTTATTGATTACATATCCATTGTATACAGCTAAAAGCTTCATAAAGATATTTATGTCCAAACGTACCACGTAATTGGCCCATATTTACCTAGAGCATCTTCCCCTTGTCCCTCTGGCTACTCTCCTGTCCTCACTCCTTCCCTGGTCCTGTTAATTCCCTTACTTCCTCTGATAGCTTCCTTCTGTTTTCATGTCGTGTTTGTGTGTGTGTGTGTGTGTGTGTGTGTGTGTGTGTGTGTGTGTGTCTATGTATGAGCTAGAAACCTGAATGAGGACAAATATTCAATGTTTTCTTTCTTAGGCTTTACTTTATTGTTTATTACACGATATCCGGTTATATCCATTTCCTAGCAAATGACATGGTTGTATTCTTCTTTATGGTGAAAAAAATCTTACTGTGTCTATGTTCCATATTTTGGTTATGTGTTCATCTGTTGACGGGGCATTAGGCTGATTCCATAACTTGGCAGCTGTGAATAGTGATGTTTTCACATGGGTTTGCAAGAACTTCTGTGGAATGCTGACTCCTTCAGGCATATAGTTTTTGGAGAAGTGCAGCTGTGTCATATGCTAGACCTAGTTTTGTTTGGTTTTTGTTCTGGAACCTCCATACTGATTTTCACCATGGCTGGATCTATTTGCTTTCTCCTTGGCAGTGAATAAAAGATTCCTTTTCCTCACAAGCCTTCACTGTTGCTAGTTTCTTACTGATAATCTTCTCTATAGGTTGAGATGGAATATCAATGAAGTCTTCGTTTTCGTGACCCTGTCAGGGATGTTGAATATTTTCCCCTGTCTTTATTGGCCATTCATCTTTCATCTTTTGAAGACTCCCGTTGGTCATAGCCTCACTTACTGACTGGTTGTTTGGTTTGGGAATATTTGATCTTCAGGGTTCTTTATACGTGTCAGATGCTACTCTTCTGTCAAGTGCGCACATAGCAAAGATCTTTGTCTCCTTCTGTGGTCATCTCTTCCCTTAATAGATTTCTATTCTGAAATCCTATTAATTTTATGCAAATCCATCTATCAGTTTTTGGTATCATATCATTCATTGATCCTTAGAAATTTTGGAGAAAGTCCTTCCCCATGCCCAGGTCTTGAGGAGTTTTCTGATGTTTTCCTCAGAGTTCCTGGTCTTCTACTCAAGTCTTTGATCAGTTTCTAGTTTGCTTGAGTAAACAGATGAGATGAGAGAGGAGAGATACAGACCTAGTTTTACTCATCTGTACTCTGCTATCCAGTTTTCCCAGCTGTTTGGTGACAAGGCTGTCTTCTCCAGTGTATGCTTTTGGGAAATTTGTCAAAAGTCAGGAGGTGGCTGTGGTTTAATTCTGGCTCTTCTACTCCATTTGTTCATCTGTCAGCTCTGTTTTATGCCCGTGCTATGCTGTTCACGTTACTGTGGCTCTGTAGTATAATTTGAGGGCGGTACTGCTTTGGCTATTTTAGATCTTTAAATTAAAAAATATTGCTGTGTGTGTTTATGTGTGAATGTTTGGACTCACGTGTGCCTCAGTGCAGATATGGATATCAGAGGGCAACTTTGTTGAGTCTGTTCTCTCCTTTTGCTTTATATGAGCTCTGGATAGGAAGTCAGGCATGTACTAAGTGCTTTTACCCACTGACTCATCTTTCTGGCCTTCAGTTTTGTTCTTATTGAAACAAGCACCATTTGTCATATGGGTAAAACCCATGTAATTAAGATTTTTAAAAGTTAATTTAAAATACAATGCGTGGGGGGGGGCTGCAGAGAGATGATTCATCGGTTAAGAACACCTGCTATTCTTGCAGAAAACTCCAATTCAATTCCCACAACCACAAACAATTCAAAACCATCTGCAATTCCAGGTGCAGCTGATCTGATGACTTTTTCTGGCCTTCTTAGGCATCACATGTGTGTGTGGCACATATATACACATGGAGCCAACACACCCATACACATAAAATAAATCTTTTTTTTTTAAAAAAAGACAATATTAGAGACAGGCATGGTGCAATACACTTGTAATTTAAATACCAAGGAGCTGAAATAGGAGAATTATGAGTTTGAGGCTAGACTCAGTTGCTTAATGAAACCCTGTATGAAAAAAAAGTAAGCATAAAAAGATAACATTCACTACTAGTCTTTTCAGTCTAATGTTTGTTCCATTTATATTTAATGTAACCTTTTGTAAAGGGATTATATTTGACATTTTACTCTTTGTTTCTATTTATTTCTTGTTGTGACATTAAGTAATTTCATTATTATTAGTAGTTAAACTTAAGATTATTGCTGAGATGATCCCAATCTGGTTGACTTGCATATTATTGGCTCATCAGGATGAACTTCACAAGAGTTCATTCCCATTTCTCCATCCAATGGAGTCAAAGTTCTTTAACTAGTTGTATACCCATCTCCCCTTGTATGGTATTGTCCCTTTACATTTTAATTTTATTCAAATAATATGACTGTTTTGAGCAACCATTGATCCATCAGGTTCATGACCACTCTTACTTTTTCTGGCCTCAGATTCTTCTTGTGTTATTGTAAGACAGCTTGGAACTACTTTCTTTTTGCCAGAATACTTAATTTGTTCTACTTTCTCTGTCTCTGTCTTTCTTTCTCTCTCTTTAATTAAACAATTTGGTGTGTGCTGTGTATGATAAATGCACATGTGTACATGTGTGTGTGTATGTTCACACATTCAGGTGTACTTGTACCTGTAGGTATATGTGGTGAATCTCTTCTCCACACTATCATCATCAGCAGCAGCAGCATCATTATCATCATCATCATCATCATCATCATCATCATCATCATCATCATCATCATCGAAATCCAGTCCTACTGAGAACTCAAGAACAATGGCAATGGGTTTCTGATTCTACTGCACGTACTGGCTTTGTGGGAGCCTAGGCAGTTTGGATGCTCACCTTACTAGACCTGGATGGAGGTGGGTGGTCCTTGGACTTCCCACAGG
>NC_022015.1:29325496-29356302 GCF_000317375.1 Microtus ochrogaster | reverse complement strand
CAGGGAACCCTGATTGCTCTTCGAGCTGATGAGGGAGGGGAACTTGATCAGGGGAGGGGGAGGGAAATGGGAGGCGGTGGCGGGGAGGAGGCAGAAATCCTAAATAAATAAATAAACAAACAAACAAACAAATAAATAAATAAAAGAAATCCAGTCCTGTTGCACCTGATGCTCACTGTTTCAGTGATACTGGCTGGCCATCAAGCCCCCAGGATTCTCCTACCTTTGCCTTTTGGTGCTAGGATTGCAAATGAGTGCTTTCCTGAAGATGGAAGTTACAAAATAATCCCACACTAGCTCAGAACTGCTTATAATAAAGGGTTTTTTATTTAGGGGTAGACTCACAAATTACAATCCTCTGCATGAACGGGGAACAGGAACAGAATTCAGAAGCCAGGTGAAAGAGAGCATGTTTGCTTTACATAGGTATTTATAGTGGGCTGGTATCTTAAAGGCTACTGGCTGAAGGAATTCTTACGGCACTTTCTATGACCTTTTTTTTTTTTTCATTTTTTCAAAATAGTTTTACCCTGTATAACATGTATAACAGTCCCAGATGTCCTGGAACTTGGGGTTTTTTTTTTTGTTTGTTTGTTTTTTTTTTTTGTTAAAAATTTCCACCTCCTGTCCTCCTCCCTTTTCCCTTCCCCTCCCCCGGCTTCCCACCCCCAACTCTTCTCCCCCTCCCTCTCCAGTCCTAAGAGCAGTCAGGGTTCCCTGCCCTATGGGAAGTCCAAATTCCTCCCCGCTCCATCCAGGTCTAGGAAGGTGAGCATCCAAACAGGCTAAGCTCCCACAAAGCCAGTACACACAGTAGGATCACAGTACACACAAGCAGTGCCATTGTCCTTGGCTTTTCAGCAGCCCTCATTGTCCGCCATGTTCACAGAGTCTGGTTTTATCCCATGCTTTTTCAGTCCCAGTCCAACTGGCCTTGGTGAGCTCCCGTTAGATTAGCCAGACTGTCTCAGTGGGTGGGTGCACCCCTCGCTGTCCTGACTTCCTTGCTCATGTTCGCCCTCCTTCTGCTCCTCATTTGGACCTTGGGAGCTCAGTCCAGTGCTCCAATGTGGGTATGGGAACTTGCTTTTATAGACCAGTCTGACCTCAAACTTACAGAGATCTGCCTGCCTCCATCTCCCAGGTGCTGGGATTAAAGACTGGCACCACCCTGCCTGACTCACCATGCCTAACTTTTATGTAAGTGCTGCCACCTGAACTCAGGTCCTCATGCTTGTGCAGCATGAAGTTCATCTGTTGAGGTCTGTGTAGATATGTGGGTGTGTGTTTGCATATGTGCATATGCAAATACATTTGTGCACACTTGTATGTGTACATGTGTGTCTGTTCATGTGTGAATATGCATGTGCCTGTGCAATGTTTTAACATGTGTATATGCACCTGTGCATATGTATGTATTTTTATGTATGTATTTGTGCATGTATATGAATTTGTGTGCCTGTGCAGTGTGTACATAGTGTATACGTGTGTGTGTGTGTGTGTGTGTGTTTGATCGTGGCTGTTTCTGTTTCTCAGCCCTTTTTCTTTCTCTCCTTTTCAGTGGTTTTCATCTGAAGCAGTTTTTGGATTTTCTCTTCATCTGGGTCTTGAGAGCATCAAGATGGTCTTCTGTCGGACGGAATGTTCTCTGCTGATGCAGCTTCTGATGGCATTTTGTCATATAGTCTTCTTGGACATGCATTTTATGTTTTACCCTGTCACAAGTGTCTCTTGTGCTGTTTTTCTTTTTTCTTCTTCTTTTTTTTTTTGCCAATTTCCTGTGATCTGTTTCCCACCTCAGGCACCTTCTTTTCTGTTGTCATTGACAGGACTCCTAAACTGGGTATTTTACCTTCATTCTAATCCTGCCCATGGACCCCACTTCTCTGGGGGCAGTTCTCCTCCATCTGCAATTAAACACACTTGTTGCACTGAATGACCAGGTTCTTTCTCAGCAGCATCTGGGTCACCAATGAGTCTGTTCCTGTAATCATTTCCCCTTGATTTTGATGGTTTATTCCTATCATATGCCATGCTTGACATTTTAATCACTGAATGACAAATCTTGCATGTAAAGATACAGTAGTACTTTGGATTCCATCCCCAACACCTCCTGAGGAGATGGATTGTGGAAGATGCCCTTGACCCCGTGAAGGCTGGGCTTTGTGATTTGGAAAGTGTGCCCTATTCTGATTTGTCCTTGTTCCCATAGTTGAGGTCTTTCATGATTTTTAGCAGGGTGTCTGCACACTTACTGGGCTCCACCTCAGTGGGCTCTGAACTTCCAGTCTGCTCTCCCTGGGGCTGAGAGACTGCCAAAATCCCTGCTTAGCTTTTAAGCCTCTTAGCAGCTGCTTTCCTCTTGTTTCTTTCCTCCTTGCCCTGTGTCTGGGAAGTTCAGCATCGGCAAAGGCCCCTGGGAAACTGGGCACAGTGGCCCAGCCTTCCTTCTTTGGGCTCTTGTACTAGAATCTTGGACCCTCGTTTTCTGGCTAGACCATACTCTAATTTTGTCTTCTTGTCCATTGAGACCTTCCTAGTCTGTCACTGTCCCTGTTGACTCCCCAGCCTACCTTGTGAATTGGCAAATGCTCTGGTGGTCAGGAAAGCATCACTGAAGGAGGGCTCACCCTATGGTTCTCTCTTCCATCTGGGAGCGCATACCCTCACATCCTGTCTGGATTGGCTTCCAGTGTCATCAGACAGTTTCCCCCCTCATTCGGCTTTTGTAGTTGTGTGCAAGTAGCAGGATCATTCCATTCCTATCTAGGCCTTGGTGTCCTCATCAGAGAACTGTCCCTAAACTTGCTTGGACTTCTGAAGTAGGCTTCCTGAAATCCTAGGGACTGCTTCTGGGTTGGGAAAAGATGGGCTGATTTACTCTTTTAAAGGCACAATATCTGTTTTTCTATTAGAAACTGCTCCTGTAGTTGAAATACATCTTGATATATATGCAGTGTGTGTCTGTGTGTCTCTGTGTGTGCATGTACACACATGCACATGCATACCGGGAATTGAACCCTGAACCTTATGCATTCAAAGAATGGCTTCTACCAATGATCTGGAGTCTTAACCCCTCACTACTATCCTTAAAACTTATAGATAGTGTCACATCCACTCTCCCCAGAAGGGGCTAGGTGCGTGGCACCACAGCTTGGCCCTGTCTCAGGACAGAGGGCACAAAGGCTACATTGGGTAGGATGAACTCTGATTTAGGGGTATTTGGAAGGTATGACAAGCAGATGTGTTCTGGCCTTCCCTGGTGACACCACGGTCTCATCTTTTCCTACTATGGTCAAGTGATGGTCTCGGCCACTCTTGAGTACCCCTTGAATAAGCTACCCATACACTGGAGAAGGGAGCACATATCTTTGGTTTGCTGGTGCCTTTGGTTTGGAGCTCTGCGCGGAGGGCCAGCTCAGCTTCTGCTGTATGCAGCCGCATCCCAGTTTGTCTGCCTTGGGCTTTAGCTGTGAAAACAAACCCGTTCTGGGTCATTACCCCACGGTGCCAGCCGGAATTATGATCCTGGCGCATTCTCTCCATATCCTTGGCTCTCAAACAAATAGACCCAGATCTTTGCTTCCGTGTGACCCTGAGCATCTGAAAGCCGGTGCTTCCATGCACCAGCCAAAGTTGCCACCAGAACAGGCCCCTTGCTCATTCTCAGCTCTTTCTCCGTGTTCTCCTGCCCAAAGGCTGTGTTGTGGTTGGCTCCTTTCCACAGCCTTCTTCCACCCAGAGCTCCTGGCACTGAGTCCTGGAACGGGGTTGAACTTGCCACTTAAATTTAGGAAGCTGGGAGGGGTGGAATGAGGACGGATTCCCTCAGAACAGATCACGATGCCCAGTTTACAGCCCGAAGCCACTGACTGATGGGCACCAAGTTTGCATCCCTGCAGGGCAGGCCCTGATGTCTTGGCCACAGACCCTTTGGACTTCAGCCTGGCCTTGGGATCCCCCTTCTCCGGTTGATCTTTTTATTTTATTGAATTCTATTCTATTTTATATTTTTATAATGCCAGGGATTGGACCCAGGGCCTTGTGCCTGTGGAAAAGCATTCTAGCACTGAACCAGTCCCAGACCCAGGGTGTTCTATTCGGTCATATATTAAAGTGCATTCATTAGATAGTCAAGAGCTCCCCAGTTGATGGGGGAGACAACAAGGTCACCTGTACCCTGTTCCTTTTCAGCATGTCAGTGAGCCAGGGCTCCGAGGGGCAAGAAACCCCAGCCCAGCAAGTGCTGCCAGCCACAGTCATGTTGGCATGTGGTGAGCTTTGCCCAGCCTCTCTCATTTCCATCTCTGCCCTTCATCCCACTGGCCTTGCTGCCCACCCCCAGAAATAGAGGATGTGCTATGCCGCAGTAATTTTCCCCATCAGGTTGATGGACTGCTGGACGCTGTCCAGGTTGAAAACTGAGAGATGGAAACCAAAGGTGGGGGCTCAGCCTGCGAAGGGGAAGGTATATGAGATAGGCTGCTTGTGGGCTTTCAAATTAAGCACCTTTATTTTATCTTAAGACCAAAGGGTACACGTGCTCATCGCACATATATGGAGCTCTTACTGCGTATAGCTGAGGCCCGCGTCATTGAGTGCATCTGGGCCTCCAAGCACCTGTGCCTACCTAGTTGGTGTTGCTGCCAGGCTAGAACATAAAGCTATGGGAGCCTTGATGCTCCTGGTCTCATCCAGGATTACTAGAACCCAGCCATCTTAGCATGGCGTGGAGCAGCCAGTTAGCTCCAAAACACTAAAGGTCCCAGGGAGATCTTGTGATGGCTGGTGTCTCATTTCTTATCCTGCACGTGCACACAGATGCACAGACACACACCAACAAACACACGCTACAGATACATACGTGAGACTGTGGAAGAGGGGCTGGCTTGAAGAAGGGGCACATGGAGAATGGCACCAACCCCTCAGGCCACTAATCGGCAGAGGTGGCACCGTCATGAGAACTCGCAAGCTGGAGTCCACAGAAAGTCTCTCCAGAGGATGGATGTAGGGCCAGCTGGGGAGCCCCCGACAGGGATTTCAGAATAGAGGATTCCAGGGTTTGTGATGCCTGCAAACTGGGAAGGGTTGACACCTCTATGCTTGCAGGGGCCAATGTGCGAGCAGAAGCTTAGGAGTATGAAGGAAACAAGTGTTCACAACTTAGCAACTGGGTACCCAAGCTGGGAACTGATGACTAGTGTGTGTTTGGTGTGTTTATTCATGTGGGCATATGTGTGCATGCATGTATGCATGTGTGTATGTATGTGTGCAGTCATGTGCGCAAATGTGTGTCTGCGTTTATACATGCATGTGTATGTATGTGCATGTGTGTGTGTATGTATATGGGTGTCAGTGTCTATGCATGTATGTGTACGTGTGTGCATGCATATGTATGTATGTGCACGCACATGTTTGTGCACATGTGTGCATATGTGTGTGTGCAGTGCATATATACATGTGTGTATGTGTGTGTGTGCGCGCATGAGTGTTAGGCAGGGGCAGGTGGTCACTGTCCTCACTATAGCAGGAAATCTGTCAGCTTCGGCAATTATTTTCTTGCTTCCGACTTCTGTAAAGAAAAGCCCATCTGCAACAAGGTAATGAAAATCACACGTCGTCATTTATAGTAGCGGAGCTTTGACAGCCTCATCCCCAGACCCATCTCTGACAACAGGAGCCCAGTGCAAGGGCCTTTCAGGAAGCCCATGCAGAAACCCGTATATGCAAAGTTAAACATGCATAGCACGCACAGAAGTATACACAAACCACACACCCGACTAATGGAGCAGTGGGTGGGGTAGCGCTGCTGCACCCCAGCTCCCTGAAAGCCCGGCTGGAAGTGTAGGTATTGGTTGGCCCAGGTACCCCATTCCTGAACATGACCAGCCTGGGGTTTAGTCTTGGCCTATGGGTCACCTTTCCTCCCCTCCACCTCAGATTATAATTGGATTGTGCTGTTCTTTGGTGGAATCTTTGTACATGGCATTGTTGTGTTGTAATACCTGAAGGTTGGATGCCCATGACTGCCTGACCATTTTTGGCTTCCTTTTTTATATTTTCTTCCTTTTATGTATATACAAAACTTCTTTTTTGAATCTTTGGGGGCTCACATCATGCATCCCAATTCTGTTCACCTCCCAGTCTCCCCATAATTCCCCCATCGCTGTTGCACCCCACCAAGGAAAGAAAACAAAGCAAAGTAAGCAAACAAAAGAAAAAAACAAAACAAAAAAAAACCCATCAACTAAAACAGAACAAAAGCCACACCAGAAACAGAAAAATCTCTGCTTTGAAGGTGTTCCATGGCGTAATGGTTAGCACTCTGGACTCTGAGCATACTTCTTCTGGGAAGTTTGCCTGCAATACAGCAAGACATAGGTGCTGTGTCTTGGGAAATCTTGTTGGAAAGCTGTAGGGTCATGCAGGAGGTCAAGACCTCCAGATGGATGTATACCTGGTGTCCTCAGGACCTTGGTCCTTGAGCAGGGATAGGGAGAGGATCAGGACCCTGCCAGGTGTAAGGCACAGGCCAAGCTCTCTTTCCCAGAGCTCTGGACGTTACCCTCATATTGCTGTTTTCTTCTCTAACCCCTCCAGTGTTCCACCAATGGGCATTTCTCCATGTTGAAGTTGGGCTCTGTACCTCTTGAATTCCTTTGCCTTTTACTATGTCAGGGTTTCTCCCTGTATCTAGGCAGTCTTTTTAGTTAAAAATATTTTATTTTTTTATTGCCCTAGAAATCTGTAATCATTGTAGGTGAATAGGAAAATGTAGAGAATTATGAAAGAAAGAATGACTGTATATTCCCAGAACCCGTAGATAAGTGCTATTAACGTTTTGTGTATTTCCTTCTGGAATGCTTATTATACAAAGTCATGTATGCTTTTCCCTTCAGAAATGGGATTTCCCTGCAATTGTTGTTTTGTAGCTGGCTTTTTCCACATCTACTATATCTCAAATTTCCCCAGGTGAATACATGCTTTTCTCCAATATTTTTCTTAATGGCTCTCGGTATTTTATGGTATGTCTCAGCAACGGCCTTGCCACAACGCCAATGCCGGAACAGAGAGAGTGCTGTGCACCCAGCTGAGAATCTCATCCATTGAGTCTCCCAGTATTTCTGAGGGTCGGCAGCGAAATCACTCACCACTGCTTATGGACCCACTCGACCCAAATTCAGAAAAGTATCTAGGCTTGTGATCTTATAAATCATACCGTGCTGAACTTCAGAAGCTCGCTGTTGTCTGGATCTGCCTGGGTTTGTTCCCCTTCTGCAAAACTCCTAGAAATGGACTACTGAGAACTCAAGAACAATAGCAATGGGTTTCTGATCCTACTGCACGTACTGGCTTTGTGGGAGCCTAGGCAGTTTGGATGCTCACCTAACTAGACCTGGATGGAGGTGGGTGGTCCTTTGACTTCCCACAGGTCAGGGAACCCTGATTGCTCTTCGAGCTGATGAAGGAGGGGGACTTGATGGGGAAGGCGGAGGGAAATGGGAGGCGGTGGCGGGGAGGAGGCAGAAATCTTTAATAAATAAATAAATTTAAAAAAAACAAAACTCCTAGAAATGAAACCGCAGGTTTGAAGACTATGTACTTTAAGTATTCTGTGCCATGCTGCCAGCTTTTCCTCTAGAAGGCTTTCACCAGCTTTTGTTTCCTTGAGAATGACTCCTTGTGGGCAAGTCTGGGAGGAATTTTCTTGACTGATGGTTGATGTGGGAGGTTCCAGTACCCCTGCCGCCCTGGGCTGGTGGTCCTGGGTGCTCTAAGAAAGCAGGCTGAGCAAGTCACAGAGAGCAAGGCAGTAAGCAGTGTTCCTCTCGTGGCCTCTACAAAAGTTACTGCCTTGAGTTTCTGCCCTGACTTCCCTCTATGCTGGGCTGTACGGTGAAAGATCAAATAGACCCTCTCCTCCCCAAGTGGCTTTTGTCGGTGTTGCATCACAGCAATAGAGACCCTAACTAAGACATGATGCAAACAAAATCAAAACCCAGAGAAAAGCTGAAAAAGAACCACGAGTCCCCAGTAGAATAAGAACCAGGAGTACATGGGAAGAAATGCAGGCAGCTGGACAGCGAGTCCCTTAAAGAGGGCTCATTCTCCTTTTCAAGTCACCCGCTGTCTCGCCAAAATATCTCTCTGTTAACTAACCTAGGTAGTTAACGTCTTAAAAGCAGATGATGAGCCGGGCGGTGGTGGCACACGCCTTTAATCCCAGCACTCGGGAGGCAGAGGCAGGTGGATCTCTGTGAGTTTGAGACCAGCCTGGTCTACAAGAGCTAGTTTCAGGACAGGAACCAAAAGCTACAGAGAAACCCTGTCTCGAAAATAAAAAAAAACAAAAAAAAACAAAAAAAAAACAGTTGATGAAATTTCTTGCTACTGTGAAAATAATAACCATGAGCTTCAAACTCTCAGCAAAATTATTTCACAATTTGTTTCCACTTTATTTCCTAATTATTTTTCTTCCTAGCAATGTTTTCACTTTTATCGAGGAAAATCTATAGTGTTTTATTTTTGTGTTTCCAAATTTAGGTCTTGGGCTTGGGCTTGGAAAAGCCTTCCTCAAGAAATTTTATAATTATTATTAATTTTTAAAATAAAATTTACATGAAAAATAATGTATAGCGATTCTCCTCCTTATAGCTTGTTATTTTTCCCTTACTTCATTATCCCATTTGAAATGCATTTTTTGTAATATATAAATATGTGATTTGATTTTTTTAAGATTAAAAATAATGAAGAGTGTGTACATATGTGTATGTGCAAGTGTATATACCCCAAGTTGCATGCAGATACCCACAGAGACCAGAAGAGGTCTTCAGATCCCCTAGATCTGGAGTGAGAGATAGTTGGGAGTCACCTGATGTGGGTGCTGAGGACTGAGCTCCAGTCCTTTGGAAAAGCAGAAAATATTCTTGTCTACTGAAACATCTCTTGAGCTCACGATTAGATTTTTTGAAAAATTGCTCATGAATCAAATGCCCTGTCCCTTCTACATCCATGTCAAGTGAATGCATGTTTATTTTCTCAAGAGTCTGCATTTAGGCTGCAGCTTCTTGAGTCATTGCTTGCTGCTGGTGGCTCATACAGTTGTGAACCTGATCTTGCAAAGTGTCCAGTGTCTGTGGTTGGCAGTTTTCTTGCTCTCTCTTTAGGAGGTATATCTCCTGGGATGCAGTGTTCATTTCTTCCAGCTTGTGTCAGACCAGGTTTCTAAAGGGCATTTCATAGAAGTCTTACTATCTCTAAATGGCTTTGGAAGGAAGATATTGGAATAGGCAGTTTCCCCCACGTCTCCCCAGCCACCCTGTAACAGAACCACTCTCCTGTCTTTTCTCCTGTGTGTTGTTGTCAAGACTCTTCCATGCCTTTACTCATCTTTCGGGTACCCTCTGTCTTCCTCACTCAGCCACCACCGTCTTTGTCAAGAGAGTGGCTTGGCCTTACCTTGTTTTTTCGTAAAAACTGGAGCCCAGCTCTCTGCCCAGCTGAATTCCAGGTTCTGCAGTGCCCTGTGGTGATTAGCAGTTTATTGTGTGTTATCTGTGCTGCACTCCCATGTCATCTTAGGCGTTCACCCGCAGATTGGACCCTGGATACCTGGGTATGTCCTGTGCCACACAGCCAGGCATAGTGCAGGTTCCCAGACCTCGTGAGTGCCTGGAAAGTTGACTGAGAATTCACGCGAACACAGAGGCATAAAAAGAAAAGACCCCAGGAAGCTGCCATGCGCCCTCATCTTTGCCAACCCCTGTGCCCACTGGGTCCTGCCACTTCTGCTGCTCAAAGCAAGCAGGAAGCCTTTTTGTTTGGGAACACAAGGGGACAGAGATGGAAAGAAGAAAAAGTCCAGGATCAGAAGGATTCTCAAGACATAACTAAACAGGGAATTCCCTGTGTGCTCTCTACGGAGATGCTGCTTGTTTCCCAGGATGCGCCACTGGTACCCTCCCTTGAAATCCATCAGATGCTTCTGCCTTCCCCTACAAATACCCCACAAACCCCAAAGAGGCAGGAGTTTGTGAACCAAGGGCTTTCTGCTGCTCACCTCCCTATGGCTTACTCCTGAAGCTCAGATTGGCTAGGGGAGACAGGAGATCCCTTCCCAGGAAGAGCTGTCCTCAGGGGAAACTTCAAGTAGCCAATGAGCAGTTGGCCTCTGGAGCAATCTGCCATGGCCCTGGGCAATCAAACCAGAAGCCATAAGCCCCCTCACTCTCCAGCTTCAGAGAAGAATCGCTCTGTTTTCCTACTGTTTTGCAAATGCATGAAAATGAGCAAAAATTTTGGTCACCACGTGAGTTCTTTTATTACAACTGAAAACTAGGAAGGGGTGGTTTTAGTTCAAACAAATAGCATTGCAGGCACAATATGTTGCACTAAGAAAGGCTAATTTCGCATTATTAAATATAATCAGAAACACGACGTGAGGCATGTCGCGTTGATGTGGGGTGCTAGGTATCACAACACCCCTCAGCAGCCTGCCTCGTTTGCACGCTGCTTAAACTTTTTCCTTGATGAGCTTGTGCATGATAACCAGAATATTAAAACATATTAAAAGTGATCTCACCCTTCCCAGCAAACACGAGCCTGCGTTATGAGGAGGAGGCACTTCTCAGCGAGAGCCCCAGGCTCTGCACCTGCAGCAGTCATGCAGAGGCCCAGAGACTGGAGCTGAGCTATAGGCTGTTCTCTGCTTCCTGGTGTCAGTCTGCAGCTTCCCAGGGCTCAGCTACCAATTTGATCCATCAGTGATCATGGTGTGTATGGGGGGGGTGCCCTTCCATTTTAACCCTTATTTCTTGGGGTGGCAAAGCTATTTGCCTGCTGTTGGCTGCAACCCCCACCTCTGGCTGCATTGCAAATATCCTTCCTTGCCCAGCACAATACCACTTTGGAAGATTCTAGAAGGCTTCTCAGAAGAGTGCAGAAATAAGATTTTCCTATAGGTCTTTTGTAACTGATTTCAGCCACATTTCATCCATTACAAATTTTAGAAGTGGAAATTTGCTGTTCCTACTTTCTGGATGTGAAGATTTATAACTATTTGGCTTTTTATACAACAGGGGCTTTTATAGATTTATTTATTATTATATGTATATGTGCCTAAGTGAATATTTGTGTATGTACTCCATGAAGAGACTAGAAGAGGGCATTGGATTACTTTCAACTAGAGTTAAGAGGTGGTGGTAAGCCACTGTGTGGGAGCTGGAAATCAGAGCAGGGTCCTGCGCAAGAGTAGAAAGTGTTAAGTGCTGAGCCATCTCTCTAACTCCCAAACTAGAGTCCTTTAAACATAAACAATGAAGGAGAACAAACAGCCAAGGTTTCTGCTCACAAGAAAGGCCGGAGGATTGCCTGGTACTTCTGCTGCCCTTTGGACAATGAGAGATGCTGCAGGCAGAACAGTGTGGAAACAGGGATGGAGTCGCCTAGGCCACAAGATGGTCCTAGAGCTGTCTGAGGGAGGTGTCACAGTTTACCTGAAAGGTGACTGTATTCTTCACGGCAGCCAAGTGTCTCCTAGCTTGGCCTTCAGTTCTCCAAGGCAGATTTTCCTCAGCAGGCCTGGGAGAATCAGATAAATCTGTCACAGCATGCTGGTCCCTCCTGCTGGCTCCCAGGACATGAGACGTTGGTTGTTCACAGGCAGAACAAGAAGCAGAGGCCAGGAATTGGGTTCTCTGGGGGCTGAGGCTGGTGAACTCCTCTGGGGGCGAGCCCTCTGAGGGGGAGCCCCTCTGAGGCGGACTACAGTCCTATAGTCTTAAGGAATAAATTCTCCCACAGCAGAGTGATTTGGTAGGGGATCTTGACCTCCAGAGAACACTTCCCACTGTTAAACCTAGCTTACAACTCACAGGACCCCAAGTTCAGGCCCAGCGGGGCCATGCTGTATCCTTGACAACAGAGAGTGAATGTGTGGTCTCCCATGGAAGCCATAATGGAAAACTATCACACATGGGAAGGAGTAGAATCCTCCACACTAGGAAGATGGCTCTGTGCACTTTTAGCAAGACTGTGCTGCTGGCCATTTAGTCCGTGTGGGTGTGGAAGGGATGGATAGACCAAGTTTCCAGTCCTCAGGACTGGTGGCCTGACCAGTCACGTGGAGATCCAGGGGGTGCCTTAGTTCTGATCCCCACTGGAAAGCCCATCAGTTTTCTCTGACTTTTATCATTTGTTTACTTATTTCGAGACCAGGTCTCACTAGATAGCCCTGGCTGATCTCAGAGGCAAAGAGCCCAGCCTGCCTCTGCCTTCTAGGTGCTGCATTTAAAGGTGGCACTACCACATCCGGCCATGCCCTCTTTCCACACTCCACACTCTCCAGGGTAAATTTCAGTCCATCGTGGCAGCGTGTCCTTACCCACTCCAGAAAAGCTCCGCCCCTTACGAGATAACTCAGCATCAAGGGTCCTTATTCCAGCCACAGCAGGGTCTCAGAATCCCCACGCTTGCAATCGCACCCAAGCTTTCAAACAAAAGCTGTATTGACGGTCCGCTTTCTTCAGCGTCGTAGCATGTCAATAAATTGGTGACTATTTCAGTTTGTTAGATTTCCCCAAGCCTTCTGGAGAAATCCTTAGACAATTTCCCATATAAACTCAGTTAATTGCTTTATATAGTGGCGCTATAGAAGCTGTTTAGATAGGGCGGGTGACAGACAGTCATAAAGTGTGGGGGCGACATATTTGTCAATACAGTGATGTATAAGATAATTATTTTTATTATGTGAATTTCGGAGTTGGAATCAAGGCCATCTCGGTTGTACTAATGACTGGCAAGGCCTTAACTAGCTGTCAGAGAGCAAGGAGGGGAGCTCTGACTTATTCCTCACTCCTCTCCATCCTTCCTCATCTCTGGAATGTAAATCTCTGGGCACCATAAAATTGAATAAAAAAAATGTAAGTTTAAATTATTTTTTATTTTAAGTCAGGTAGAAGCATAATAGAAAAAGACCATCAAAAACAATGAGAAGAAATGATTGTTAATTCCTACAGTACTTTGAAACAGAAGCCCAGGAGAATAAATGGAATAAAGATACTATTAAAATTTCCTCTTTTATTATATCTCCGCTGTCAGAGTAATTGTTGCTGTGTCCAATATATTCAAGGGACAATTTACTCGCTGTTTTCTATTAGTTTTTAACATTAACATATACAGAAATAAAATGAATAACCGGCTTGCTTTGCTTAATCCAATGACTGACAGGGTCTCAATGCTGGACTCTGTGCAAAGTATCTAAAACCCGGGCAAAGCCAAGCCGAGTAGCCCAAGCCACGCAAACTCCATTTTTATTAGGGAAATATTGCTGTAGTAGTGGAGATTATTTTCAGGTCACCAAATACGAAGGAGCACATAGTCCTTTCTCTGCCAGAATTATATATTAGTATTCAGAAAGAAAGCAATCTCCCATACCATTCCGACACCAGAGACCCGGTTGGCAATGCTTCTTCCCTCTGAGAAGCTTTCACTTCCCAGGTAGAGTCAGACTCTCTGCAGGGTGGATTTTCCTGATGTTGGCTTACACTGGGGTAAGAAGACGTGAAGAATTACCGGAAACCTGCTGTCTTACTCCAAACATAGGTTTGGGTTTCCTTTTATGATTCTGAGTTGGCTGGGTTAGTGAGATGTCTTCAAGGCTGAGTTGAAATGAGAAACTGCTGACTGCTTGTGGTAAATGCTCTTCGTGATCAAATTCTAGCTGTGGCTTTGTTCTGAAGGCAGCCACACGCCAGGCGCTGTGCTGTTCTCTCTATTCTGCCCAAGTCTGGCCTGGCCTGTGTGGTTCCCATATGCCTGTGTATGTATGTATGTACATGTGTGTGCATACACCACACATAAAATAATCTAATAAAGAGCATTGGGCATTCAGGTTGTCTGCATTTTATAGCAGAAGTGTGAAGATGGCACTGTGGTTGGTCAGCTCAGGATCCTGGAAGAGTAAGTTCATTCATGCAGTGGCCTATTCGCTGCACCCACTGTTGCCAAGCACGCCTGTTGAAATGAAGATAGGATGGGACCACAATTAATGTTGCTTGCATCTCTTGCAGGAGTTAAATCATCCATTTTATTTCCTTCTTTCCTTCCTTCCTTTCTTTCCTCCTGATTTATGTGTGTGCATGCACAACGTGAGGAAAACTTGCAGGAGTCAATTCTTTCCACCATGTGTGATTTGAGAAATGGAACATAGGTCTTCAAGGCTTGGTGGCAAGCATCCTTACCCACTGAGAGCCATCTCCTGGAGTAGAGGGTGATCAACATTCTAAATTAGTCACAGGGCCCCACTATCGACTATGCTGTGACAAAGCCTGCCATCTCAGCTGTCCTCTGAAAACAAACTGCATTCCAGGAAGTTTAACTGGTTATCTGGAACCAACATGACTGTGTTGCAGGGGTGAGGGGCAGCTGCAAGGCCAGGTACCCAGTCTCTTCCTATATTCATGGCTGTATGGCACACATAGATAAACTTCCATATGGTGGGACTGTGTATGTCAGGGCTAGTTTACAAGTGTCTTCCATTCCCATTTGCGAGTGTGCGCAGGCTTTCATCATCTTCCCCATTGTCCCACTTAGAATTTAAAGAATCAACCCAAATACAAAGTTTATTACAGATAAAGGGATATATGTATGGCATATGATTTGACTGAGAATAGCCCTTCCTCCTGCAGTTAGTGGCATTTGAGGCAGTAAGGCTGGACTTGAATGGTGAGAGATGTCGTTTTCCATAGCCCTATACATGAGCGGCTTCTGAAGAGCAGCCAACGGGTTGTAAACGCCTGTGCCTATTCAGACCCCATGTCTGTCTCTCAGATGTTACACCAGTGGGTTTCCTGCCCTAGCTCTGATTTCTTCCTGGGCTGTGAAGCTGGCGGTGCCTGGGCAGCTCTTACTGATGCAGACGCTGACGGGTTTACAGTGAACATATATTGTGTCACGACAACACTCGGGCTCCTCCAAAGAGCAGCGTGGCCTCTGAGATACAGTAATTCACGTTTCCAATAATGCTAATAAAATTTAACAAATGGAAAACCAAAATGTCAAACAAGCAATAATACCGAAGGTGTTTCTCTTAGGCAGAGTAAAGAAAACCACAGTGACTTTAATTGGTTAGAATAATGAAAGAGAAGAAAGAAAGAAACACCATGAGTTACAGCAACTCAAATACGGGGACAGTTTGTGTAATTTTATTAAAATAGTTGGTGACGATGGTCTGCCTAGGAGTGGAGGAGTTTTTAGCTTGGGGAGAGAGGCAGGAACTGTGCATGGATGGACAGGGTTCTAAACCACTCAAAAGAGGGACAGATGCCCGTGGGGGGTGACAGACAGGGCACCTGCTGGTGTGTCAAGGTCACTGTATCATGGATCATCAAGTTCAAGTTAGGAGGGAAGAAGGTGGACTGGTACAGAGTGCAAGGCACTGTGATGGTTAGTGAGAAGCCCATCGCATCCAGCAGGTGAGAGATCATCCTAATGTTTATCCCGAGAGACCAGACAGAAAAGTTCCACTTGTGGAACCTGAACGACCCCTATTCCAGACGGAAGTCACTGCCCCACCACCTCAGGCAGCTGTGTGCTCTGGAACACGGGCTCCGATTTCTGGATGATGTTTCTGCCTTGTTGCAGCGGAGACGACACACTGGGAGGACGTGTGGATCGAGGTTTGGGTGACCTCGCTGCATAATCCTTTGTACTGCGTGTCCCAGATGGATTTGCTGCTGCTGTTGTAGCTCAACTGGTGACTTTCCTTCAAGCTCCGTACCCTGTGGAGGGTCACCAATCACTCAGGAGAAAACTTGGCATTTTGAAAAGAGAAATATTTGAATTGTGTGAATCTAATGTGAAGAGAATGGGAATGGCTTGGAGCACACACTGGTCCCCCGGTCTTAGAATCTGAGGAGGTCTGGTGGGGCTGCAGCAGCAGGGGGTAGGTTTGGGGGCATCTTGGTTATAGCTAGGTGATCCCCGAAGACCTCTGCTCTGTAAAGAAGAAATGGTACAGACAGACAACTGTTGGCACCAATGATTACAGAAAGAGTGTATGATACTCACATGACAGACTTCAGATCCCTTTTCCTTGCTCTGAATTCTGTCTAGCCCAGCACCATAGCAGGACACCTTGGCATCTTTGGAGCATTTCATAGTTTTGTTGTTACTGTTGTTGGTGGTGGTGGTGGTATTTGTGTGTGTGTGTGTGTGTGTGTGTGTGTGTGTGTGTGTGTTTGTTTGTCTGTAGTCTATCTAAGGATTGAGCTTATGTGACAACCCACGGCTTTTTCTTGTCCCTTTCTTGTATTTAAAACGCTGCAGACAAACTCAACACACAAATGAAATGGGAGACTATGTCCAAATACCTTGTTGGCGCCATCTTTCATGCAGAGTCTATCACATTAAGAAAGGTTAATTCCGTATTAAATAGAATCAGAAACACAATGTGCGGCTTGTCACGCTGACACAGGGTGGCAGTTATGTGAAGGCTCCCAGCAGGAAGGCTTGTTAGATTTTTTTATATTTTAGTAGATGTCTACTTAGAATTGATCAAACCTTTGCTTCCGAAACACATATGCAAGCCCTCCACACACCCCATAAACCAGACTCTCCGAAAACAATAACGAAGCTTATCAGTCACTCGCCTGGAGTTTGCCTCAGCAAAAGCCCCAGCCAGCCCGCTGCTGGAGCTCTTAAAACATAGATCTTTTTGTTGTGTTGATAATTCACTACCAGCTTGAGATTGATGGCTATGTGAAGTCCATAAAAGATGTTACCACTATATTTTGTTCTTATGATTTATTTTATCATGTTGTCAAGGTTTGCAGAAAACAAGAAACAAATCAATGAACGTCATGCTTAAATATTAAAGAAGGCTGTAACAGACATTTTTATTCAGATGCCTTGTTCAATCTTGGGTCTCAGCAAAGAGAAGTGGCAACCAAGCTTTTATTTGAATTACTTTTGGGGAAATTAATTTAGGAGGTCCGTTGAATTGCAAATGGCAAAGGTAGGCAACCTTATTTGGTTAAATAGGAATGGATGGAGCTCTTGGAAAAAAAGCTGTTGGTTAGATCCTGGGAGTGAGTGGGTTTTAAAGCATCAAGAACTTGGGATGGAACGAGCTTAACAAATTCAAGCCTGAAGCATGCACAGAAAGGTATTTGGAAAGAAGAGAGGCTAAGACTTGGCTTCAGGCTAGGGAGGGGCACAGTGCACTCTGCTTTTAAAGGGGAGCCATTTCCTTCATCTTTATGTGACATCAAGATCACCATCTCTTCCCGGAGCAGACGTTGGGCTTTCCCCACACACCATCAGATAATGAGCAGAGAGGAGCTACGTCTGCCTCCTTTCTCTGAATTTGGCATCCTGAAGCAGGCCTACCAGCGGAAAGGTCGCCTTGGCTCTAAACCAAGGCACAGACTTGGAGAGACTCTCAATCCTGCTGTTTATTTCCTTTTTGAAACAAGATGGATGTGGCAAAAACAGGGGTTCAGGAGTCCTTTACGGACCTTGATTTTTTACGCCAGGGAGAAGCTGAGCTCAGGGGGTAAAAACGACTGGTGTACAAGCATGAGAATCTACACTCGCTCCCCCAAAACCTACACAAAAAGCCAATCACTACAGCGTCTGTAACCCCAGGGCAGGGGAGGAAGAGAAGAGATGGGAGTGTGCCTGGGTTTGCTGACCAGATCTCATGAGATCTGGGTCCAAGGAGAGATTCGATATAAAGTGGAGAGCATTTGAGAAAGACGTTCCAGATTGACCGCAGGTCTCCACACCCACCTGTACCCACGGGCAGACACATAGGCACACACACACACCGAAGGTGCCAGGTCCTCCCATTAGGCTCCATAATTTGCATAATCCAGCCCACTTTCTCAGAACTCAAGTCGGTACCCTTTTGGTCCTCTGTGTCTTCAGAGTATCAAAGAAAAAAATAATTAGGCTCAGCATTGTTCTGTTGTTAAGTGTATTTTATTGTATTTTATTATAGTCTTGTTTTGTGAAAATTGGTAATCAACACAGGGTATATACAGAGATTCCAAATTAACATGAATATTCAATTAACCACAGACCCTGCTCTTTGACCATTCTGAATAAACTCCAGTTTATCTGAATTTGGAAAACAGATAAATTAGGAGGCGATCATTTGCATTACAATAAGATTCTTCATTCCAAGGGACAATTCCTTGTGGGATTCTTTTAAATAGAAAGCTCTCCAAGTACTTTGAAAAATATAATTTGATTTTTAAAAATTCTCGCCTCATGTAATTTCTCAGGAACATGCTATTGTGTGAAGTGAGAGGAATATCTATTTAATTTGGTAATGAGGTACCTTAATTGCAAATATTTTGGACTTAAAAAAAAATTCCAGTGCAGTAGACTGAAATTCATGCTCAGACCTCGAGCTGACGTTCCCATCAGAATATCGCCTTCCATCTTGGTTGGCTGATGTCCAGGTTCCAAGCCTCTTGATGTTTCTGTCAGCCCAGTCTTCATTCTTCCTGCAGCTGCAGAGAAGGCAGCCAGTCACCTGAGGTACAGTGCGGGACCAGGTTTGTGCCTCCCTTTTGGTGTCCAGGGACTGGGAGGGGTGTGTAAGGACAGAGTGTGCAGCTCCAGGGGAGACACCTGGCACCTCAGAAATCAGTCAGTTGTAGGAATTTGGCACTGAAGTTGGAGTAAATGAGAGGAGACTCTTAGAATCCCACAAGCCACTGCTGCTCTACTTAGCTGACTTTGCTCTCTCTTTGTCTCTGTCTCTGTCTCTGTCTCTCTCTCGCTTGTGTGTGTGTGTGTGTGACTCCCTCCCTCTCCCCCTCATTCCATTCCTCACCAATTCCCACATGTGTGTGTTTGTGTGTGGTGTGTGTGTGTGTGTGTGTCTCCTTCCCACCTTCCTTCCCTCACTCCATTCTTCACCAAACCCCACATGTGCGTGTGTTTGTGTGGTGTGTGTGTGTGTGTGTGCCTGTGTGTATGTGTGTTTGGTGTGTGTGTATGCATGCATGCACACACATGTCTGCGCATGTGTGGACACCAGCCAAGGCTCTGGAGAGACATCCTGGTGCTGAAGACATCAAAGAACAACAGTGAAGAGTGAGAGGCAGGGGAATGGTCCTAAAAGGCAGAGGCAGCAGAGAGGGATGCTGGTTGTGTCTCGAAGAAAGAGATTGGTGACATGGTACACAGGCTCCCACTGTGCCTAGAGCATCACATCACCACACAGGAGGACTTTCTAAGCCATCTGAGGATATGGCCTGGGGGGAGTCAAATTCCATGGGTTGGGATGAGAAGTAGCTGACTCAAGGCTTGTGCTCTGCTTTCCCTCTGTCCTTATCCAGAGGCAGCATCCCAATCCAGCAAGCCCCCCTCCCTCCATGAGTGAGCCCCACAATCCCACAAGTCTCCCTCCCTATGTGAGCAGCCCAGCCCAGCAAGCCTCCCTCGAAGGCCTGCTTTGCACAGAAGATGTTTGGTCCAGCATTATGGAAATTCAAAGTTCCCTTCCTCTCTTCGTCCCTTCCCTTCCTTCCTTCTTGGTGCATTGCCCCAGTACTAGCATGCAGCTAAGGACAATCTGGGGCCACCCAGTTAAATAAATGTGCTCAGAAATATGTGCTTAGCTTGTCTATGTTAAGGAGATTCCTGGAAGCAGGAGGAAAAGGGTTTTGTTGGTAGATTTCATTCCCTTTTCGGAGCCTGCCTGAATACAGGGCTGGGGAAAGCTGTGGCAGGAGGGGGCGGACAAGTCCCTTTAAAGGGCAGAGCCACTACGGAACAGCGTCTTGTACCTGGGGCTTGTCTTAGGTGCTCAAGCAGATATTTGGACCTTTTGGTGGGTGGATGAATAGGTTTATGGTATTGTGAGGGATGCCTGGGTTTGTAGAACCTTTCCGAATGCAGATGCTGGCTGTGCTGTTGAGGGTCTCAAAGCACACAGCAGAACCTCACTGCTACCACCACCACCATTTATTCCTGGCTTCTATTAACTTGATGCCTGCCTCCCTTGTGGTCCAAGAGTTTGGAAAAACATTAGGTGACCCCCCGCCCCCAAGAGGTTGCCCTCCAACTAGATAGTGACCTTCTTGGAGACAAAAAAGAGGTCTTTTCATGTCTTCTGGACTGACATAGTGCAGGGACCATGTGTGATGATGTACTCCGGTAGATCTGCTACAGAGGCAACCCCATGCCTCCCTGCTGTTGACTCTCATCCCCACCTTTCCAGCAGTTACCGTCCATGCCTCTGGGTGACTTCAGCTCTGAAGACCCCCTTGTCCTGCTTGGCATATCAGTCAGAGTTAGAGTTCGTAGCAGAGGCATGACACCCACGCTAACTCCTTTGTTAACAAAAAGAGACATACAAACAGGACAGCAGTCAATGGTATAAGTCCCTAAGCTCTCTCTGCCTGCAATATTACATGAACACACAACAGGGTTTTTCAGGCTTGAGGATTTATCCCAGGAGGAATTTGAGCCCTGATGAAATTAAGACCTTCAGTTCAAGCAGGTGACATTTAGGAACTGTTGTCTCTGAACCCGTCTAGGTGACAACATCACTATCACTGTGATCAAATTATTGTAATCATTGTAATCTTTGAAGAAAGACCCCTCTTTCCTTTATATTCTCTTAGCCTCATGGCTGGTTATTGCAAGCCAACTTCTCAGGGCCTGAAGAAAGACTTTTCTTCTGCCAGCCACAGGGAAGAAGTCATGGGTCACTCTGGGGCAGGTGTCCTGCTCATCCTACTAGCCCAGGGATCTGCAGAGCTCCTTGGGATACATCACTCTCTCACACCATCACCTCCATGAGTCCTGACCTCTGGACAGGGCCAGAATGCTTCCTGGCTGGCCAGGCAAGAATCCTGAGCCATATGTAGTAATCTTACATGACCTTGTGACCTACATTATTTGTTTAGACAACCTAGGGTACACAGCTTAAAACTTTAATACAGGCAACAGTCACACACCTATGCTCACACAAATGTACACACAACCAATCTGTGTGTGACACACTCCTGTTACAAATGTATGTGTGACGAAATGTATGTTAATATGGTGTGCTATGCCTGTATACACAAACATATACACTCATCCACAGGTAGGTACATAAAAACATGTGAGTGTGCACATACCTGCACATCCACATTCATGTGTACACAAACATACACAAAGTAGCCATACACACACTCACAAAATCACTCATGTATATCTATGTCCAGTAGGTACACACACATATGAATTTCAGCCTCATTCATACATCATACATGCATTTATATACCAGGAATGAAGGTATGTATTGGCACACACTCGCAAAAGTCACATAGGCACTTATACATGTGTGTCATGTATGTGGACATACCCGGCTGAAAAATCTCATATGGCACGTGCATATATAATGATACACACTTGAAAAAGATAAGCATGTATAAGTGTTTTGGTTACTTTTATAGTACTGTGAAGAGTCATTATGACCAAGGAAACTTATAAGAGAGTTTATTGGGGCCTTGCTAACAGTTTCAGAAGGTTTGTCTATGACCATCATGGTGGAGACCATGACAAAGGAAGACAGGAATGACACCATAGCAGCATCTGAGACCTTACATGTTGTGACAACCACCACAAGGCAGAAAGATTGTTAACTAGGAATGGCATGGGATTTTTAAACCTCAAGGCACACCCCCAGTGATACACTTCCTCCAACAAGGCCACACCTCCTAATTCTCCCCCAAATAGTTCCACCAACTGGGGACTAAGCCTATGGAGGTCATTCTCATTCAAATTACCACAACAGGCATTGTGTGACATGTGTAAGTTACGGTGTGAAAATAGCCACGTGTGCACAGTAGCACTTGGAGGTGCTCATGAGTGTACACGTGTACATCCACGTGCATATGCCCTCACAAAAGTCCAGGTTGCACACAGGTACACAGACCACACCTGTATACACAACACACACTGCCTACAGTCACACCTGTCAATGAACCGGAACTGAGGGTTGAGAGGATGACAGTGCTTATAGGTTTCCACCTGGGAGCATGCCCAACAACTGGTTTTATTCCTGAAAACTAGTCCTAGGTGCCAGCTCCTGAGAGCTGCGGACAGGAAGTGCTTTGGCGTGGCAGCTGAAATGTGAACTGATCTCAGTGGCTGTGTGAACCAGACAGAGTTAGCTGATGTTTTTCTGGATGGAGGTACATGGGGTACCTACTCCTTCCTTCCTTCCGGAGACCCCAGCATGAGTAGCATCCTCTTCCTTCTGCAGCTTTGGACTACAGCAAAAGCAGATTCTGCTTTCTTCCTGGCCCTTTTAGAGGCAGATATAACCAATGATCCAATAAGAAGCACAGACGAGCTGGGTGAATTCTACACTATCACGGAGAAGAAAACAAACACAGAGAATTTGTACCTCAGGGTCTAGTTGCTCATATTCGTAGGTAGCCATCGGCTTCGTGGCTGTCTGGTTTCCCTTCTGGGGCCCTCCACTGTTTCCAGCTAAGACTGCCCTTCCATGGTGCAGCTGGTTCTCCTGATGAGAGTCAGGCTCTGGCAGAACATGAGCCAGAGAACCAAGGAAACAGGCAGCTTCCTAGGAACTCAAGTGGGGCCACACATAGAAGAACTCTTCTGCCGAGCCCAAGCAGGGGTAAAACTCTTGAAGCCAGAAAGAGCTCAAGTAGGCCACATCAGCTGTCTCCATGGGTGTGTCTTCTATCTGAAGTGGATGGAACCCCGTCTAACAAACATGTAGCTAACTTGCCAATAATGTGGCATTTGGTTATCCCTTGGATGACCTGGAGGGTGGATGTCCACGTCTCTCTCCACACAGCGTCTAGTTGTTTCACACATTCAACTCACGTGTTTACCCTGCGACGTGACTGGTTCTGCAAGGGAAGACACGGGGCTATTCTCTTCCGCAGCTGAGGCCTCACAGAAGAGCTGCTCACTGGCTGCTCAGACCATTTTTCCTCTGTCTGAGTGGCCAACAGTTTGGGGACATCTGGCAGGGAATGGAAGCAGCCTGTGGCCTCCCATAATCTTCAGATGGATGGGAAGAATGAACTGTCCTCAGTGGATGGGACCCACGGGGAGACATTGTAAGTGTGAACACTGAGGCATGCTCCACACCTGAGGGAGGTGATGTGTAGAGAGCCCCTTCTAGACATCTCTCCAGCTGGCTCCCCAACTTCCTCACAGAGTAACGGAGCCTGTTCCTCAGAACAAAAATCCTGGCAGGTCACCCTCAGGCTCAAACTGTCTGTGGTTCTGTTGGGGTCTGTACCCCAAACATGCACTTCTCAGTGCCATCAAGGAGACTCCCCATGTGACTTTGGACACTCTTACCAGATGACTCCCAGCTCCCCTCACTTCTCCCAGGGAGCATCTACACACATCCCAGATCCCATGGGCTATAAATGTCTCCTGGTTGGACAGTAAGGTTTGTGTAGTTGTACACTAGAGGAGTTCATGAGAAGAGATGATTTTATATTATGTGGATTGGCCCTGAACCCAGGAACGATTGTATCCTTAAGAGATATACAGAAAGAAAAGGCCATGGGGTATAGAAACCGAGGCTGGAATAATCCCCACATACCCCATGACCTAGAGGAGACGGAAGGGTCTTACCCAGGTTTTGGAGGACGTACACCCTGTTGACACTCTATCTTTGAGTATCTGGTCTTGTAAACCATGAACCTAATTTTCTGCTGTATCATGCCAGTGTGTGTGTGTGTGTGTGTGTGTGTGTGTGTATGTTAATTTGTCATGGGAGCCTTGGAAGGGTAATATACCGTCTACTTCTTGTTCCTGGCTGGTTTGATGGTCCCTGTCTCCTTGCCTCTGTTGGAGAGCTCTTTGTGGCCAGGGACACAGGAAAAGTCACAAGAGAAGTCTTATCCCTCTCTCAGTGCTGAGGAATAGCACTGTTTCTCCACCACACCGGTGTACCTATTGAGTGATTTACAGAGGGGGAAGGGCAGGGCCGTTCTTAAACATGGCTCCTTCTTCATTACTATAAAATGTCTAGGAGGTGGCAGCAACACCAGAAGCATTTGCAGCATTTGTAAATTTCAGATGAGCTACCTTGGGATAGCCTGAGAAAGCAAGGGGGTGAGGAGTGGCTTTGCCCATACAGACTGTGGTTCATATCCACACACCATCCATTGTCCCCCTGGGAAACAACCAATTCAAGTCAATCAGCTTATTCAACATGCGTTCCCAAGGACCAGCCTGGTTGGTAAGGGTCAGGGATGGGCACGAGCGGCTGCTCCCTGCTGAGGTTAGTGGCCCTTCGCACTTCATATGAAGTGAACTAGCCACTGGGACAGTATTGAGAGGTGGAAGTTTTAAGACATGATGGGTTATGAGACCTCTACCCTCAGGAACAACTCAGGCTATTTTCCAGGGGGTAGGTTAAGGACTTCAGCAATGGGCACCTGGTGAAAGTGGTAAGCCCACTTTCTGCTCTCTGTCTCACAGGTAGCCCTTGCCACCTGTCCACATTGGGACTCAACACAAGGACAGGAGGGTGACTGTTCATCTGAATGATTGGCGAGCTTGACTTGACTCCTCTGTATGGCTCAGTGGGTGTCGCCTTCCTCAGTTCCCACTCCACGAGCATCCCTCCTGAAGCTGTGCGTTGGGAGGATGGACTTCCCCAGAGATAAAGGAGATAGAGGAGGTCCATTCCTGAGCCAATGGCACATCAGCAGCCATGTTCCCCTGCTGCTGCAAGAACTCCAAAGGAGCTTTCAAGGTCCATTTGTAAGAGGCTATAAGTGAGGTTTCTAAGACTCCAGATGCATTTAAATGAGGTGCTGCGTGTGAACTGCTGTCTTGAAAAGCAAAACTCTCCACCCTGACTCTCTCACCAGACACTTGCAGCACGCATGCTCTGGCATTTCTCAGTCTCCAGATCACCAGACCATAAGCCAAATAAACTTCTATTATCTCACGACACAAGCTGTGCTACCCTGTCACAGCAACCTGGGCAAATCACCTTGGCCCTCGGGAACCTCAGAGCCCAAGAGCAGAGGCTGACCTGCAAGCCACAGTGCTTTAATGCTGTGTTAACTACAGCCTTTGGCTGTGTTCCTGAGTAGTCACTGTGAGAATCCCTGCTCGCTGGTGACAAAAGTTGCCAGAGTTGGCAAAGAACAACACAGGATGCCAAGTTATACTCGAAATCCAGATACCTGACAAAGGCTGCTTGCTAGTGTAAGTATGCCCCCAAGCAATATTTGGGACATACTTAAACCAAAAAGCTAGCCATTCTGTATCTGCAGATCTCTTTCTAACTAGGTACCCTTTTGGTGCTCCGAAGGCCTGAACAGCCATCACAGCAGTTGTAGGAAGGATGTAGTAACCAGCATTTCATGCTACAGAGAAGAAAACCGAGGATGAGGTGGCTCCAGGCATCTGATTTTTGCATGACCTTAGTAACCATTTAGGTTACACTGGTGTTCAGAGCACTTATGTCAGCTGGGTCCTGAGGCCCAGTGGGCAGATGGTGCTTTTCCAGAGTGACTCCATCTTCTCTCAGTGCCTGTGGGTAGAAATGGAGAAGAGCTTCTGCAGGGGGATGGGTGGGGCTATAGGAAGAACTTGGCATCTGTGGAACCTGGGAATCTGTGAACTGAAAGAGACATAAGAAAGTATCAGGTCCAGAGCTTTCGGTCTTGGTGATCTCTGTTGACTACACAACAGGAACTCTCCACCCGTGTCCACACACTGTGCTAAAGATTGAACTTTCTCGGTTCTTTGCATTGTCTCAAGGGGCTATAGCAGCTTGTGGAGAAATGCCCACCTCAGATGAGGCGAAGTCCTTGCCTCGATGTCCAGAGTACCCCACACAGCAGCACAGACCGTCTGTGGGTGCCCTCCACTCACCCATTCCTTTACTGCAGTGCTTAGTTGACCGGTGCATGCCCTCAATGAAAGTCTAGGCAGCAGTCTGTGCTGCGTGTACCAAGATTCACAAGTAGCTTGTAGTTACAAGCTCACCCGTTTGCTTCTTTCTATACTGACACCATATTGGAAAGAGATGGTCCGGCTTTCTGACCCAGTTCTACCTGCCTCCCACTTGGTAGGTCGCCTGCCTGAGCTAATTCCCACTCATCTGGCCCTGTCCATCCTGAAGAGCTGGGTTGGATGCTCTGAGTGTCCACTGTACCTCAGTGTTAGAGAATAGCTGCTGTCTTCACAGGACTCCAGCGGCCCTTCCTCTGAAACTGTCATCACCACAGGCACGAATACAGGGGAGAGGAGCATGGCCTCAAGCAAACACATCTCCTGATTTCTGAGGAGTCCAACCTTAGGGCATTCGATCAATGTGCCTGGTTTCAAATTGGAATGGCTTTGGAGAGGGCAGGGTGGGGCGAGAGGACCAGACTGGGTGGGGACAAAGTGAGGGGACAGAAATTGATTGGTCTCACAAGAGAGGTTAATTCTTCCTGACCAAGAATCGTGATGGCTAAGAGGTCTCACAAATAAGGCTGTAGCAGCTTTGACCCCCAGGGCTGATGGGGAAGCAGCTTAGAGCAACTATGCACACTGCTCATGGCTTGTTTGGGCAGTGGGAGGCACTGGTCAACACACAGGCAGATTGCTTGCAGAGGCCTTTCTCACAAGGGAAGAAACCAGTTACCAAGACACCTTTGTAGACCATTCAATGTCACCCTGAAGAAAGCAAAGTACGGGTCTGAGGCCACAGATCTTCGTGGAGGCTCAACCACACCTACATCCTTTGATTTTCTTTTTATTTCCATCTGGTGAGAGCCTGCTAGCTCTTGTAGGATGAGCTCTACATGAGCAATGACCAGGCACTTCATGAGGCTTGTATTGATGCCACCTATCCGGAACACCCACTGCTCACTCTCCTCCTTCTCACTGGGAGTCACTACCAGAGGGTTCTGATCCACTAAGACACAGGAAGGTAGGACAGCCCGAGGTCAGAGAGGAGGCAGAGATGTCCTTTCTTGTCTTGATTCAAGCCCCTCTGTACCTCTCTCCTCCTGATGTCGTGTGGCTGACCTGCCATCTCTAGGACTGGTGAGGAGGCTCTGGAAGGGACTGCCTCCCAGATGCAGGTGTTTTCCCATGGAGCCGGGCCAGCAATTTCAGCTTTTGAGATGGATTCATATGAGTAACTCACAGGGTTTATACATGTAGGAGTTTCAGCATCACAAACTGAGGAAAGACAAGTAGATTGCTGATCTTTTCATGGTTCCGACAAAAGACCTGAAACAATCAAGCTTCGAAGGAAGGGGTATGGTTTTGGAGCTTGTAGCCCTTAGCCCTTGGCCCCAACGCTCTTGTGTCAAGACAGCTTGTTATATAGATGACTGGTGTTGCACAGCCACTTACCATACAGAGGGAAGGAGAACAAAAATAACACTTGATTATGATCCCAGTAACCCCCTTTGGGTCATGCTTCCAGTGAATAGAGGAACTTTCACCAGGTTCCACTTCTTAATGGTTCCACCGTCTTCCGGTAGTGCCACTACTTAAACACTCAGCCCGTAGTATTTAAGATCCGAGTCATAGTATCAAATGAAAAGACTCACAGCAACCTTGTTTGGCTGTCACCCCAAGGCACTGTGGGTCAAAGGGCCATGACTGAGTGTAGGGAGGGTTGTGTAACCATCCAAACGGCAGTAACTTGTCATAGAGCCTTGAAGTTGTTTTGAGAACGGCAGAGACCAACTTAGCTCACATACTACGAAGGGTTGGGCTCAGAGCGGGCTCATCAGGTGGCTGCTGACATTCTGGTGTCTGGTTTCTGTCCTGCAAGAAGCTGTTGGTGACAATGGTCAGGTTTTGTTTTTACCTACTTTATGAGAAGCCGTTTTTTTTTTAAACCCAGAACGCCCCATTTCTGGAGGCACCAAGCAGTGGTCCGGTGGTGAATGGCAGCCTTGCGCTCAGAAAGGAGACCCAGTTGGGTATATGTACCCTGCAGCACAGAGCCAGGACCCAGGGCCAGATGACCCATTCGTTTCAAGCCTTTGCCAGCTGTGTGACCTCAGGCAAGCCACACACTCTCTGAGCCTTGATCCTCATTGTGAAGTGGTAGCTGTAATAATCACATCCTCCTGGCTTGTTACGGGGTTGAGGCAGCCTCAGAATGTCCTTTCTACAGGGCACTCACCAGACGACATTTTAGCAAATCAGCTGTTACTGGTATTTGCTGGGCTTGAGGGTAAGGGGAATGGGGGGAAAGAACACAGGGCATCTTGAAGATGATGGAACTGTCCTGTCTGTGACTCTAACGAGTTACAGCTCATAGGATGTCGAAGGAGAGCAGACCTTGTGAACAGCTTGAATTTCAGTGGTGGTAGCTGTCATTGTGGGTTCTTCAGCTGTTGACAAATGTCCCGCATCAGGGCAAGCTGCTAACATGAGGGGTCTAGGAGGGTCTGCTGTGGTGCCGGAGAGGAAACAGGTAACTCTGCTCCGTTCTCAGAAACATAAACATGCATGATGTATATAGTAGAGATTAGCTGGTTATCCCTCTACTACGCTTCCCTCAGTGGGTCTGGGGCTCCCTTGCATCCTTTAAAGGTCGACCTGGTGGTCACCCTCTTCACTTCCCTTCACTCTCCAGCTCTTTGGCTTTTCCCCCCTCCTGCTTTGAAGGCCAGTTTTCTGGTACCAGCTTCTCTGAAGCCACTGCAGGACAGCCTTCCTCTGATTCCAGGATGGCTGAGTTGAACCATAACTGAGGCCATTGTACCTCACTGGTCCTCCTCCAACCCCCTCCTGGGCCCACCCCAGAGCCTGTTTCCTCTCTTAAGATGTGGGGTGGAACACTGCACGTCAGCTTATCTGCCCTCCCTGCCAGCGTGGGCTCTACTGCTGAGTGGTCTCCTTACTCAGATCTGCTCTGTGGGTCATCGGCCCTTCACTGGGGAGGCCAACTTGGAAACCTTCACAACAGCCGAGGAACAGAGAGGGGAGTCAGGAAGACGAGGCTTTTTAAGGTAGGGACTCTGGCAACCATGGTCACAGTAGCAGGTGCTGAATCCGGCTACACTCAGTCCTCGCTGTGTGCGTTCTCACCCGGCAGAGCCACACAGCCCATCAGCTTTCAATGACAGCTTGCTCTGTGTGATCTTGTCTCACGTTTCCTGAGCTCCGAAGGTTAGGTCCAAGTTTGGCTTACATATTATATGTGCACACGTGTGCATGTGTGCAAGTGTGCTCACGGGTGTGCTCACAGGTGTGCTCACAGGTGTGCCTGTGTGTCTGCTCTGACATTGATTTGCAAGTTTGCATTACCGCTGACGGAGTTACAAGTTCTACTATGGAACCACCAACTGAACAATGACTCATGAGAACCACACCGGAGGTGGGCTCTACTCCGATGGGCCCACCCCTTTACATCAGTCCCAGGGCTTTGTGACTGGTTTTAATAAGCTATGTATTTGGTGCTAGCTGGCCAGATTCCTATTAGGTGGATAGTAGCACACTTTGTTGTAATTATGGGGAGAAACTAAGTTAGCATCCGTTGAGAGACCAGGTCCTGCTGGTTCCTGCCATCTCAGGTTGTGTACGAAGATGTAGAACTGGATCCACACTAGGAGGGTTCTGCAGTCTTGATGACGCCAACATGACAAGCTGTCACTTTGTCGTATGTTCCCTGACATGACTAAACCTTAATGGTCCGGTGACTCCGGTGACTCCCGGACGGTCGGGCTATGGGCCAGGGTGAGTGGCAGCTGCTGGAATTACTGGAGAAGGGGGACCAAAGCAAGCAGAACCTCACTCTTATTTTATATATTCTCAGCAGGTGCCTAGGCGACATCATTAGCACCGCAGGAACGACTTCGTAGTTAGCTCAGCATCAATGTTGCATCACCCTTAAAGCACCACCTACCTCCCAGGCAACCTTCGGAATGATGCTCACCCACGCATGCCAGAGGGGGCCACCCAGCTATAGGAGGGGCTTCAGACCAGTAAACAGCTGGCTTCAAAAGTCAAAGTTGACCTACTGACTCCATTGTTCATTGACCTTAATGGACTGAGACTTCTTATCCAACTGCTACTTTCTGGACACGAACAGATACGAGCAGCAGGCAATGGCCAAACAGGGCTGGGTAGAGGGTTCTGCTGAGTAGAGGAGGTATGGGAGCTGAATATTTTTATTATTATAACCACTCTTGCAAATGGCTGTTAAAGAATTTGTGGGGCTGGCTCAGATCCAACATGAGCATACCCACTAGTACACACACACACACACACACACACACACACACACACACACACACATTATTGGGGGGCTGGAGGTGACTTGCGGACTTTCCTTGGAAATGTACTGAGAATTCAAGTGCGGAAGCTTCCTGTGCTCTGCCAGCCTCTCTCCCCTTCTTCATCGTTTCCCATTTACGCTTTGGCAGCTCACACCCTAACTGGAGATCCCCACAAGTGCCTCAAGACCAGGGTAGTTCTGTGACAATAAGGTCCCAGAAGTGAGACACCAGGGCAACAACCAGCCAAGAGGGCCCCAGGCCTTGACGCAGGAGTTCATCTTTCTCAGGTTCTCATGTCTGCAGGTTTTTAAGATCCGTCAGCTGGCCTACCTTGGGCCCAAAATGACTGCAGAAAAAGCGCTAGCGGCAACTTCCCATCCCACTCAAGGAGAACCCAGGGTTGAGGCCTTTCCAAGGAGGGAGCCGGCAAAGCTTCGTTTTCCCCGGGTCCAGAATGGAGAAAAGTAAACAAGGCCTGGTGCCCAAACGCGCAATCCCCTCAAAGAGAATTCCCGGCGGCAGAGAGTGGTCATCAAAACCACGGAAACG
>NC_022015.1:29315496-29320496 GCF_000317375.1 Microtus ochrogaster | reverse complement strand
CCTCAGAACTCAAAGGGGGAAGGAGGTTGAACTGCTAGCCTAGCCTATTTGATAAGTTCTAAATGAATGATAGACCCCGTGTCAAAAATCAAGGTGGATGATATCTAAGGAGCAACACCTTAGTTTATCTTCTAGTTTGTCTTTGTTTATCTCTAAGTGCACATGCACACATGTATATGCATAACCCCACAGGAGTCTAAGTACACACACGCATGCACACACACACACACACACACACACACACACACACACACACACACACACACATGTGCGCACTACCTTGCTGGCAGGTGTATGGTTTTTGGATGACCTGTCATAATTACAGCATCAGCAAGGGGTCCTCAGGTGTTCTCACAGAGTGGCACGGCTTCTTTGAAGGGGTTACGTGTATCTCCTCATCTAAGCAAGTTTACTAGTTGTCATGGTTTTAGTTTGGGCTCATAAGTGATGCTCCAGGCGTACGCATGCCATAGAGTGCAAAGATTTCACGGGACAATGTGCTAAAGAGAATGCCATTTTCTTCAGGGTGAACACCAAGTTCTAAGATTCACTTTGACCAGGTCTGGGTCAAAGAATCTTTGTAGAGAAAGAGAAGTTGAAGAGGGATATAAAGGCTGTAGCAATGTTTGCCAGGCTAAGAAGATAAGGGTGACGTTCTAAACAATGACTCTAGAAGACTCCCCCTTCTAATATATCCTCTGTGAGCATCTTGGGCAGGTAGACTGGTGGCTGCAGGAGAGAGAGGGGCGAGCTTTGAAAGTCAGACAGGACTATACTGAGATCCCCCCTCTCCTCCCCCGCCCCGTGTGCCAGGTTGAGGATCCAGAGAATGGCACTAGGGAGCCAGGGCAGGGCTGTCAGCAAGAGAGTGCTTCCCTTAGATTTGCATTTTGCAGAGATTCCCCCAGCAGCAGTTGGGGGGCTCTGTTGCAGTTGTCCTCACTTTTATGTCTGCTTGGGCCACCCTCCAGGGACCCTGCATGGTGAGGCCCACGTTGCACACTGTCTCAATGTGAGCGGGCAGCTGTGACAACATCTGGACCAAGCATGAGGGTGGCATTTGGCGCAGAGGAAAAACTGAGAGCAGGGAGGGAAATGAAACCAATAATGGGTTTTTTAAGCATTTGTTTTATTCTCGCTCTAAATGCGCGCCCTCCTTTAACCCCGCGGATGGGATTCTATTGTGTCTAAGTCCGCTGGTATTGCAGGCGTTTCTTCAAGAAGCCTGTGTCCAGAAGGATAGGGACTGTTCAGAGCCACCCTTCCTGAGCCTGCTGGGCTTTGGGGCCACTCAGTTGCCTGCCGCTCTGAGGAGTATTTTTAGAGCTGAAGTCTGGGGGAGGAGAAAGGATTTGTCTCTTTAAACACTGAGCGAGCGCCGTGAGCAGGAGGACATCTCTCACATTGTGTTTAGACCCTTTCCTTAATCTAAATGCCAGGACAGAACCCTTTCTAGGAAGTGAGACCCACGCGATTTTACTTATAAATAGCCCAAGCCTGCTCGGCAAGGAACAAAAATACCCACCCTGCTTCTCCTGCCACAAGCAGCGGCTTGGAAGGATGCTGTCATCGGACACTGACACCCTTTCCCCAGTCATTGTGGGCAAAGACAATGCCATCTTCCCGAAAGGAAACAGCCATAAAACCTCCTCCTTGACTTCCTAAAGGAGTTTTCCCGTTCACACCGAACATCACCAGCCCCCTCCTTCCACCAAGCCCCTGGCCTCTGGGACCCTGAGACCACAGCCACAATTCAAGGCTTAAATGCCTGCTTCTGCCTGAGCAGGGCAATGAAGCTGCTTCCTGGACCCACAAAGCTTTCTCTACCTCTCCTCTTCCTTCTGTTTCTCCGAATCGCCTCTTTGGCTCCTACACCCGACAAAGCTCTGAGCAGGCGCTTCAATATTAGATGATAAAGCTGCAAACGTTTTCATAACTGGCTTAAAAAAATATTTTGTGATAGCCTTTTTTTAATTAATAGGTAGAAATGCTTTTCTTTTTATTTTTCTTCGTCTTTTTTTTTTTTAAAAAAAAAAACCTCCTTTTAAACAAATGCACTGCTTTACGGCAGCAGAATCTCACCACTTTACAGTATCGATAAACGCAGGCACACCTGTGCTATAAACTCCACTTTACATGAAGCAGGCCATTCGTGTTTTATGGCCCATTTTTCACCCATTGTTGTGGAGTCGTGTCATAGGTGCACCGTAATGTGCTGGGAGGGTGGACGGCTTGAAGATCAGTTTAACAAAATGGTCTAATTTTGCCAACTTTAGTGCCAAAATCTGGATTGAAAAATGCAGGACTGGTACCCCAGGAGACACTCCGTATGATGTCACTTCCCAGAGAATGGCCAAGATAAACATCTATTTCCAGACCCCTTGCACTCACCACACGAATTCGACTTCATTTTCAATCCCCCAAATTACAGTTCCTGTTTTCTAACGATTTTAATGTTAACCTGGTTGACATTTGAACTTGCCTGACTTTTTCTCAGACTCGAAGATTTTATTACATTGCTGGTGGAGGAGACGAAATTCCATTCCAAATCTAATGACACTTTTGGAGCCCGTGAGCCTGCAAACTTTTAAAAACAACGCAAGGAAGATTGAATGGCCTTGCCAGCAGGGAGTGGCAAGCACACAGATGGCTCCCACGGAGCTCTGCAAGGTGGGCCTGGAGACTCTGGGCTTCCTAGCTGGGAGGGAAGTGGAGCACTTTGTTTTCCCTTCTTAAATGGGAAGGCAGGTCAGTTTGCACCAGTGTGAATCTGTGCACTTAGAACAAGGTTCTTGGAATAAATTGCGTGGTTATGGTAGGCCTGCTCCGTTTGGCAATGCTCCCAGCACACACGGTCTTCTGTACCTGTTGCTCACAAAACAAAATGATGTGAGCAGCTGCAACGCACCAACTCTCCCTGGGTACCACATCCCATGCGAACTCTGTGCTGAGTGAGGCTGTCTCACCCATTCTCCTTGACTAGAGACTGAGGATTGCCTTCGTGGGAAGTTATACAAATGTCTCGTCGTGCCCTATCACGGAACACAGACAGGTCGCTTGCACACTGTATAGATGGGACAGGTGACAGCGAGAGGGGCAAGCTATGTGGCAGAATGAAGATTCACAGGCCAACTTGCTTAGCAGCCTGTTCAAGACATTCTGCAAAGCAGCCGACCATGTTCTCCTGATCACAAGGACAGGGCCAAGTCATAGCATGCTCACGCCTGCCTCCGGGTACCTACAGGAAGACAGCACGTGATCCAGGAGACCCAAAGAGGAGCACAGCAGTGGGGAGATCTCAGCTAAGAGCCTGAAGCCTCCAAGGTCAAGAGGCTGAAGGAGGTATGGTCTAGAGCGAAAGGATGAGCGGAGGTTGGGCTGTTGTGACAGTATGGTTCTCTTGATTTCAAACACCCTTTTCTGGCTTTGTGCCCACTATTTTCTCATTCAGTTTGCTCTGGCCAGATGGGTTCACTCACCTCAATTGGTCTATGAGCACTGCTGGTTTGCACACATGTGGCCTGGGAAGTATGGTTTTGATGTGCTGTAACAACCTCCTACACACACACACACACACACACACACACACACACACACACTAGAAGTTTCTATTTACCTCTATCTAAAGAACAAATGAAATGTTATTGGTTGGCTTTTGGCATATAGATCTTCCAAGAAAGTTTTCCAGTCTCCCCTACTGTTCAATTGCAGATCAGTGCACCCCTCTTATGGAAAATGCTCAGCTGGTAGATGGCTCTGCCTTGCATCTACCCTGGGCTAGTTAGCTGAGCTGCATCCACATGGGGCATTGGAGAGACCTCTGTGCCTGGGCTGTGATGGTTCCTACTTTATCTCTAGGACCCTTAGTGAGATGGCATGGGGTCAAGTTTGGCTATTCATTAAGAAAGGTAATATTATCTTGTACCTCTTGGGGTGATCGGGGGGTGGCCTGGTATTGTCTTCTCTACCCACTAATTCACAGGAAAAGGTTGAGAGAGGCAGAGGAGATTTGATTTCATAAAGATCAGCTCAGGATTCATCTAAAAGGGAGATATGGCCTATGTAAGTACAACATGGGATCTATTTTTTGACAATCTGTCACAAGGTGCCCTTGATGATCAGCTTTGATCCGGGTTCTCCTGAGCTTCTTCTGGTCTCCTCAACTCAATCAATCAAGCATCCCCTCCCTGGCTCTGCCACCGGCTCAGGTGGAATTTGGTGACTTAGCATGTAACCTGTCCTTAGGCTTGAGGCTTGCTCAGGCGGGGAGGGCTTGGGAAGTTGTAAATGTGAATTCCGTGTCTTCGCTCTTCCCTTTGCGCGTGTAAAATGGTAGTGAAATTAAACAAACCTGTTTCTCCTTCGGGTGGAGCAGAGAGAGGTTATAGCTTGAATGCCGATGCCTTGGGGTGAACCTTCTTCATTGACCCAGCATCTGTGTGATCTTGGGGGAGTCCTTTCCCATCTTCCCATGCGGCTCCCCCGGGACTGAGTCAGTTCCAGAGGGCAGCACCTCAGAACATCAACTCTTGCCAAGAGCTCTTCGGGCTTGTGGGTTAGAGGAACGTGGCATTTGACATGCATGTGGAGTAGAGGCTAGCCAAGACAGCTAATGAAGAAGAGTCTTGGGAATCGCCTCTGATTCCACGACGCATCTTAGTGTGTTCATTAGCTGTAGGCACGCATGTGCTCACATGTCTGAGAACTCACAACAGTGATGATGCCTGTGCCCAGTTTTGAGAAACTTTAATGAAATGTAGCAACTCCCTCTGTTCTCCTCGTCACCAAATCTTGCCAAGACTATATAGAGTCGATAAGTGACCTGGGTGAGTTCTATGAATCCAAGGTAGCCTCTTGAACTTGCTCCCGGCCAGCTCAGACATGGAAAAAAAAAGAGAGAGGTCATGAGCGTCCTTCCCCCAGCTGCTTTCTGAGCCCCTCCTTTCTCCACTCCTCTGCTTAGAAAGTGGATTGCTAATTGTTTGATTTTTCTGCCAACA
>NC_022015.1:29260178-29312896 GCF_000317375.1 Microtus ochrogaster | reverse complement strand
GGAGAGGAGAGGAGAGGAGAGGAGAGGATTCTCCTTGGGTCTTGTCAACATAGAGGCAGAAACCTCTGTATTCTTAAACATGGCTTTGTTCCCAAGCTCTGCAGAGGTAAAGGGTGGGTGGGCATGGGGCCTGGCCAGTTCAGGAAGACAAGTGGCTTCCAGGAGCCTCTTTTGCAAAGCCACCAGGCCCAGAGCAAGGTGAAGATTCGAACAGTGACACATCGTGCCAAGGCAAGCGTCCATTTTCCACGGCTGCCGGGAAAGCACAGTTGTTAGCCCTATTAAGGTAGCAGACACTAAGGGGCCTAAGGAGTAGCAGAGTCTGGAGGTCTCCAGAAGGGGACCAGGGGGCATCCATGTCACCACTGTGCCCTCCACTTCACGTCCCAGGATGGAGAAATGTCCTCACGGCATGCAGCCCCCAGGCCAAGTGAGATAATAGGTACCCTGCTCTGTCTCCAGAGCAGTGTTTTCAAACTTACAATATAATTGGAGCCATCGTGGAGACAGGGTTTAAATGATCACTTTCCGATGGTGAGCCCAGCTAGTAGGAAACCCAGTTGCCTAAGTCAACTGCTAAATTTTTAAAAAGTGAAAAACAATACGGACCACCATCTCCTGATACCCCCTACCCAACATCTTAAACATCCCCCTCCTTTCAAAAAAAAATCTCCAGAGTGCAAGGCTATACTAGTTATTACCAATTGAATTTTCAATAGCGAACTTTCCAAGCCCTAACTTTGACAAATTTTATTTCACATTTGTCAAAGGAAATAAAGCTGACAGCATTACAGGGACTGTGTACTAAAAGTATCTCAATTCCTACGGTCCGTCCAACCTTTCCTTCCCTGGGGGGACATTAAATCCGGACTCAATTCACAGCTTTGTTTGAATGCTATATTTTGCCTTTTCTTTGCACCTTTGATATTTATTTCAGTGTTAAATCTATTCTTCCCTTCATCTATTACCCTGTTTTATTTCTGTTTTTGAGAACCTATATTTTTGCTAATAAATATTCACTGCACCGTCTCACTCTGTGCTTAATATGCCCACTGCATGTTTTCTGTGCTAACTTCGCAACAGATTGAGTGGACATTCCACTGTTGCAGAATAGTCATAAAATTCAGGAACTTATAAAACCTACCTTTCCCCTTCTACCGTCGCTTTGCTACAGTGTATTTTTCCTCCCTCTCCTCCCCCCACCGTTGTTGGCAGCCCTGAGCAGAGTCACAGCTCCCCCCTGTGGCCTCCCGGGGGATGGCGTCCCAGCCACACTGGAGACTCCCACATCAGTTGCCAGTCTCCCTTGAAGGTTTGAACCCAGAGTTGTAGACCTACTTTGAGGGCTGGGAAGTAGGAGAAACAGAAATCAGCGATGAAAACTATGATGTTCTACAAACATAAGTTGACTTGGGCACCGGTGCTCACGGAAATAAGCAGTACTGACCGGTTAAACTTGAGTTTTTTCATTCCGGGACACACACAGTATCAGCCAGCATTTCTGGAGTCGGGATGGGGGGTGCAGGGGACATACGCTAGACCAGCTCTAAACAAACCAAGATGCAAAGGTCTGCTCTACCATCATCTTCAGAAGGCATCAGGAAATCCCACCCAAAGTACTTGCCAAATTTGGGAGACACGCTCAGCTTAATGGAGACACTTTCACGTGGCGTAAGGTAGAATGATAACTTAAAAAAAAAAAAAAAAGCTTAACGCATGACAGCAGCTCAGCTGGAATCCTGGAACACATACCGCATGCATCTTTGATCTTCCACATCACATTAAGTAACAAAGACCAGAGGGCTTCAGATATGTACTAGATCGGCTGCGTTTGATCACAGTAAAATGCTTCGTCCCATTTTGGACCATGGACTGCATCAATGATATTTTTTTTCTTACTACCCCCACCGAAAGAAGATACTCTTTTTGCTATGTCTGATTCTTTCAATTAGATCATCACTGCTATACCGATGTTTGCTCCAGTATAATCCCTTATAAATAGCCTTTTTTAACAGTAGATGGTTGTGCTGCCCCTGGTTCATTTGGGACAATACACCCACAGCGTTAAGTCTGAATACTAAAAGTAGCAGCTCTCACGCATGCCCGTGTGCACATATAGGTGCTCATGTTAACACACAAATACAAAGCCCGTTTGAAATGGGCTTCGGAAAACACCCCCATTTCGTGCTATTATGGATTGCGAGCAACAGAAGATGCAGCACAGAGCGGAGCTGCGCAAGTAAACACAGTTCACAGAGAATCGTGGTGCGGGCTCTGCCTGCAACTGAAATCACAGCAGTTTTCACTGCTGTGACCTGAGAGAGCTGTCGGGAAATCCTTGAATCTGCCGAACCCCATCTAACAATACAAGCTCCTGGATTCTCCCTCCCTGTGGCTGAGTATCTTTCGTTTTCTTCCTCAGCAGCTAGCATCGGGCAATCTGTTATTCCCTTCTTGCATCTTTTATTCGGCAGTTCTAACCCCCTTTTGATGAATCTGGACCATCTATTGGTTTGGCAGTGGTCAGTTGCTGCTGGTGATGTCGCCAGAACACCTGTGAGTTGAGGACACTCGGGAGTACTTTCTACACACGGCTTCTCTGCACCTTTAAGCGTAACTTCAGACAGCGAATTTGTGTGTGTGAGACCAGCTGTGCCCAGTTGAAAAAAAAAAATCACAGCCACTGATTTCAAGTTAATAACTCTTAAAGGAAGTGCATACACTAAATGACAATTTCCAAAGACAATAATTAGCATACCAGATCTCTTCAAATATCAATGTTTATGACATGGTTGGTCCAGGAAGCACCAACCATGCTTTTTTTTTTTTTCTTTGTTTTTGATGCAGGCAAATGTGATTTCATGCTGGAAACTTAAGCGTTGTAGGTCCAGGTAACTGGACAAGTATGAAAGAGACTGTTCTTAGCATGTACTAGGAGTGCTATGGCTCTACCCCTTAAAATATGTTAAATAATAAATAACTTATTAAAGCATGTTCAATGTAATAATGGGCTTTTTCATGAATCGTTGTAAAAGAGAGATTAGAAAAGTAGAAGCCGCAGTCTTTGGGGGGAAATAACAGGAATTCTTAGCAGTGGGGTTGCGTAATGGTTCTGTATTTTTTAAATGTGCCCGTCTCCACCCACAGTCATTTAAGTGCTTAAATAAGCACAATAAATGTAAATAATTTACTGCTTTGCAAACAGAAAATTGGGCAGAAAAGTAATTTTGAACTGCAAGTTGGCCTGCAGTCTTCCATGATTTGGGGCCCTGTAAAATGTAAGTGACGCGCGCTGTTCATTAAGTCGCTCAGACTGAGCCTTCTTCGCCTTCATTAGCGACTAATTCAGACAGATATTTAACTTATTAAGGTAAGCAAATAAACAAAAAGGACACACTCTGGGTCTTAAAGTTCTTAGACCTCTAATTGCTTTTGTGCCCTAATTATCGAGATTAACACCTTACAGTGTCCCCACTCCCTTTTGCCTCGCAGGGGGAAAGATATCAGGGTGTTTTGAGATCCTTGTAGTAAGGAAAAGGAAGGCTTAGGAACTTTTTTTTTTCTTCAATATTTTTTCTCTCTGAAGACAAGATGACCACCCACCAGAATGAGAGGATCTGGCATTCTAAGTTGTACTTGGATTTTTTTTTTTTTTAAACTCTTAGCTAAGCCGAGGAGTCATTCATGGCTCTACTGAGAACAGAGCTGGGAAGGCTTCCCAGCGAGGAGCCACCTCTGCCTTAGGAATAAATCAGGCTTCCGGGAGAACCGCCACCCACCAGTGGCTCAGCTCCGCTCCGGTCTCCTGCTGCATCAATCAAAGATTCTCTGAGGCTGTGAGAGCTAAAAGTTCATATTAACTTAAGGTCATATGTAGTTGTCAACACTTTGTAATTAGTGACAAACCCCATGCAAGCTCTTTTAATATTTACTGTAATAATATTATTCGTAATGGAGTCATTCTGTATGCATGTGGATATAATATGTAATTCCATTGTAATTTAGCATTAATTAATGTCCACTTATTGCAGTATATTATAGTATAGGAAACAATTTCTGATAAGAGACACCAGTGTAATTTAAGGGCAAACCTGATTGTAATTTGAATAATGATATACATGACTTCATGTCTCCATGCCCCTGCCCCCACTCTGATTCCCCCGTGTGCACCAGAGCCTGAGGGCTCTCACACATCATATGCACATGCACACATATGCACACGCACACATATGCACACACACACATATGCACATGCACACATATGCACACCCACCCATCTGCACTCACTCTGTGTCCACGGAGTCGAGTAGAGGCTTACGAAGAAAACATCAGTTTGAAGGGCTTAGAATCTCTTTCTAGCTAGTTCTTGAAAATGCTAAAGTTTGTCCCTGTAAGAATTCTTCATGACAGTTTACATCATCAATGCCAGCACCTCCAGAGCAAACCCCTTTAAAAAGATCCATGTAAGTCAGTTCCCCGTTAGTGGAAGCTACCTTTTTTTTTTTGTTTGTTTTGTTTTGTTTTTGTTTTTTAAAGTGACAATTATAAAAGCTCTTTGAAAATACAAGCCAGTCTCCTCCAGCCTCTGCATCCGTTTACCCGCCTTGCTATAGAACATCTTCTTGCCTGCCTATCCACCCAGGAACAAAGCTAAAGGTGACTGTTGTGCGTGTCATGCCAGGGCCACCTCGCCTAGCCGGGTGGTGAAGGTGCACAGGGTGGAGGTGGTCGGCCAGCTGGGGTCTCTGCGGCTTGCTGAGCCCTTGGAAATGCCCTCCCAACCTCCAGCTGCTAATTGCAATTTGTTGGGCTTGTAAGCAGGTCTGCAGCCCCAGCACCGTTCTCTCTTGAACTCGATAACATATATCACTCGTTCGTGGGGATTTCCAAGCTCCCTTTTCCTTTAATTCTTTCCTTTCTTTAATGGGTGACTGGGTAAATTCAGCAGTGGATTTTTGTGCCTCCAAAATAGCAGATAAGTCTATGATGCACTCTTGCTGTGTGGTTTAAAACTCCCACACCATATGTTTTCTCACTGGAATGCCTCATCTTGCAAAATTACAGGAACCGAAGCTTAAAAACACAATTAGGTAGTTTAAAATGGAGTATTAAAGACATACCGCCTATATTCCAAAGCCTGCACGGTTTTTCTTTCTCTCCTCTTTTTGGTTTGTTTTGTTCTTAGAGTTCTCTGTGTTTGATTTTTAGACTAATCACGGTCCATATTTTTTGGATTACGCTCTATAGGCTGTGGGCAAACGATAAATGGAAGAGTGAGCTACCAGAGTTCTCGTCACGCAGAAATTTTCATGTTGCTGCCGAAAATGAAAAAAAAAAAAAAAAGAGAAGTGTTTCATGATGAAGTGTCCTCTCTCTTATTTTGTTTAGCGTAACACACAGAGGTAGACAAGCAAAGCGATCTGAAGAGATGCTTTTGCAGTATTTTGAAAATAACGGCACCCTTTCGGACCTCTGAGGGGAAAATGAAAGAAAACTCAATGCATACAGTTTTTACCAAGCAGTGTCCAAATGGCTCTTTCGGATTTCTCCTGCTTGCGTGTCTGTCTTAGCAAGGACAAACAGGCAAACAGGCGGACACACACACATACACACAAACACACACATGCAGGCAGACACACATACACACATGTGATCACGCATGCACACTCATAAACAGAACCTATTTTCAGTTCAGCGTTTTTTTTTTGTTTGTTTGTTTTTTGGGTTTTTTGTTGTTGTTGTTTTGGTCAAGATACAAGCCAAATTGAGTGACCTGAAACTATCTTCTTAACTTGGGGTTTCTCCATCTTCTGTTTTTTAAAAAGAAAGAGGCGTGGGGAGCCAGAGTAAGCCGAGTGTTGTAGACAAAGGAACAAGTGGTAGCTCCTAATCTCCCTACTTCTTTGTTTCCTTATTAAACTTATTTCAGATTCAGTGTACATGAAAACACAGTAAAATATTTTATAGACATTTTGTGTTACAATGCTCGAAGCTCTTGACCAAATTGCCACTTTATGCCCCACTCCTAGGGGGCTAAGGTTTTAATATATGATTTACAATCACAAACTGATAAACTACTGGGTTTATAGCTGTGGTACCTCGGGTCTCCAGCAACTGTATTATTCTTTTTAAAACTATATGTGATGCAGCCACAAAGAATAACCACCAGCATGGATTTTATTCGCATGCTAAAACATTTGGTTAATTTGTCCTAGAAATCATGCCAAGTGTAATTGGGGGGCTAGGAGGTTGTTGAAGCTAAGGCCACCAGGTCTTTGAGCCCCCTTTGGTTAATGGCTGTGGGAGCTCCTTAGCATCTGCTGGAGTGATGGGGGTTCCTCACACGCTGTGGGTCCTTTATGAAAACCAAAAGCTTAGTTTGTGTCCTTCCTTTGTGGACCAGAGTGTTCTTAAGTGTCTGAGGGAACAGTTGATATGCAAGTAAAATAGCCCTGGAAAAATAAATATTTGCCTTAATTGTTTTTCATTCTGTGACAAAGGAGTTAACTCCTTCCAGAGGCAGCAGGCAATACACGGCTACCTCCTTCATGCCCTGCAAGGACGGGCTTGGCTTTTGCTGCCCTGGAACCAGCCTTAAGGACTCTCTTTTTCTATCCTGACTTCATTGGATGAACTATCTTCCTGAGATAACAAATCTTCTGTTGCCATACGTGGAGGAGTTTGGTTCGGGGCTACCTCTGAGCAACGTGAACTTGGCCTTGCTGGTGACTTACGCTAATACCTCTCCATTCCTATTAGGAATCAGGGCACTTGGGAAACAGCCTGGAGCCATACAGCTGATGATGTTACCAAATTTGCATCTTTTCAACAGTAATGGAGATGCCTTCCACAAAGGCTTCTAGGCTTTAAATAGATGCTAAATGGTTGTTTCTAGTTCCTTCCTCTTGACTCCCTGGAGAAACACTTCCCATCCCACCCACTCCAGGACTTCCGCAGTGCAGCCAGGCAGCAGAATCCTACGTGGACCTGACAGCCAGTCACCTAAGCCAGGAGCAGGTTTGTCAGGCAAAGAAGCTAGACTAGCTTCTACTGGGCCCATACCTTGGACTTGTGAAGGGAGCCAGTGAAGGCTTTGGTGCTAGGACCCCCACGGGTCCACACAGGATATTTGCCTCTTGTAACTGTAAGGAAGGCAGTCTTGATCAAAGAAGACTGGACAGAGGAGCACAGCTTGAGAGATTAAGTGGAGAGAGCCCCTGGGCGTGGCTAAGAAGGTGCTCCCTGGAGAGTGTTCATGTCCGCATGCTTCTTCTCCTGACCTCTAGCAGGGGCTGCTTTTTTACTAAAGACAGGGTATGGTTGAGTGATTTAGGAATGTATTAGACAACTTGTTTCTTATGCTTTTTTAAAATATTTTATTTTATTTTGAGACAAGGCCTCCTGTAGCCCAGGCTGGCCTCCAATTTGCTCTGTACCTGAGGATGACCTTGAATTTCTGATCTTGTGAGTGTTGAGATGTAGCTGCCAGTCAGCAAACTTGGTTAATGCCAGGCTTGGGGTGGCACCCAAGACTTTGTGTGAGCCACACAACATTGTGCCAACTGAGCTACATCCCCAGCCCTGAAGTTGCTCCAGATGGCTGGCCCTTCTAGGTGTTTGCTGCTCTCTGCTACCCCTGGTCTGGTCTGGTTTTGCCAGAGCTATGTGGCTATCATTGGACATGACCAGTCCATGATCTCTGTGCTTCCTGAGAGTTCCCAACCCAGGGGCTTCAGGGTAGGGCTTCCCTGAGGTTGCCCCTGAGCCCACCTTCTTCCTCAAGTCCCTTGAGGAACCGGAAAAAGAATATGTGCACGTGGGTCTTTCTGTCTTGAGGCTTTTTCTCCCTGTCTGTGAGTGGGACTGGGCAGAGCTGAGGAACAGCCTTCCTCCAGTTCTGGAAAACTGGTTGATGGGCTATGTTATTTAGTGGACTAGCTATGATGGACATGCCTTAGCACCAACAATGTGCTATTTAGCATTACTCTGTGACTGTGGACTGAGAGGAAGGTCAAGCCATCTAGACTTGTCCAGAATGCACGTTTGACCTAATATGAATGTCCCTGGAGCCTTGGGAGTGTCCTGTGACCAAAGGCATGAGCCAGAACCGCCCAGCTAAATTGCCAATCTTTAATTCCCCTAGATATTGTGGCCCTTATAAAGGTGGCTGCCTTTGCCTGCTGTTGCTGTAAGCCCTTCTTTCTTTCTTTCTTTATTTATATTTTTTTTATTTATTAAAGATTTCTGCCTCCTCCCCGCCACCGCCTCCCATTTCCCTCCCCCTCCCCTGATCAAGTCCCCCTCCCTCGTCAGCCCTAAAGGACATTGAGCCTATAATTCATGATCCTAGAGAAACTGTAAGCCCTTCTTAAGAGCAGCCCTCCTTATAGGGTAAGGGGTCAACTTAGCCATGCCTGAGAAAGCCCTTTGCTTATGGACACACACTGTAACACTTGAGTGTGCTTCCTTCAAAATCTCATACCCCGTATAAGTCTCTCAACTTTGTTATGCAGTTGGAGCCAAGAAATCTTACTTTTCTTATATAGTCAATTTATAACTTTCTCAAAATGCAACATTATATCCACTTAACACAAATGTAAAAAGTTATTTTCAATTTCAAAACATGCCAGTAGCACTGGGCTTATCTGGCCATGTCCTTCAGGAGCCAACCCACGGGCCAATGAGACACTTCACAGAATTTGCAGTGGAAATTCTAGTGGGCCCTCTCCAGCTCTTCTGTTTCTTCCTGATAGTCTCTCTGGGAGGCTCAACCCCATGTATTATCTCCTGGTCACTGACAGGGAGCATGGGAGAAAGGAATGAAACAAGGCCAGTTTCCTCACTGGAATAAGAAGCCAGGCAGAAGGACGCTCGGGACCCTGAGAGCCTTGATTCCCCTGAGGCACGAGCAGTGCCCCAGAGACAGCTGCAGGTCACAGTGGACACACATCCTACAAAGTGCCTTGTGAATCCGGGGCTTAGCACAGCCTCCATGGGGTTCTGCCCCAGAAAAGGAGAGCCACCCCCCCCCCCAGCTATCATTTCACCGTCTTGGATTTCCTGACTTCTTGGGTGTTGGAAGTTGATTCCTTCCGTGAACTTTGAGTAGGAAATGTGTATCAGAATCATCAACTTCCTTCAGGAAGCTGAAAACCAAACCAAGTCAACAGCTGAAGACCCTGCCCTAGCCCAGCTCTCCCAGGGGTGGCAGTCATGTGACTGTCCGCACCCATCCCTGCCAATCACCTTAGGGGAATAGTATGCTCAGTGGGCTAGTTCCTTTCACACACACTTTGCACTTTCTCTTTCAGAGTATGTTTGGTGGGGTGGGTGCATTCTTCCCTTAAAGCCCTGACATCAGAAACCAGCGAACCTTCCGGGTACCCCTCCTAGTCTTTGTTAATAGCAAGGTGAGGTCATCAGTTACTCTGTTAATTGCAAAACAGACTTTATGTAACATGTGGGTATTTAAAATGCTTGCGGTTGAGCTCAATTCAGAAAGTATTTTTTTATGCATATGTTTGTTTGGGTTAAGGCACCGACTTTGTTTCCCTCTTCAGGCTTCAGTCAGCCGTGCAGTAAATACACCATGGATTCGCAGCGTAGGCGCATCTTGGCTCAGTTCCGTGGGTTTGCGAGTGGGCTTAGCCTCCGCGAGACAAATGCAGCATTGTAGCAGAGAGCTTCGCCTTTCGGCAGGATCTGCTGGAATTTTACTTCATCAGATGTGCTCCTCGGCTCTCAGCCCAGTCATAGCTTTTGGCTGACGCTCGGCCACCACCTTCTCACTTTTCTGGGAACGCCATTACTTTTGGCCACACTCACGTTCTGACCTGTGCTACTTGGAAATTTTTGAGATGAGATCACTGCTGGTTCGAGTTACTGGACAGACATTAATTCACCCAGCTGGGTCCATTCAGGGGCAGCAGTGCCGGGCCTCCCGGCAGCCACCCTGGGTGAGAAACAGGACTCTAAGGCGGGGGTTGCCAGGGAACTGAGCCTTGCAGAAGTGGTCTGTGGGAATTCGACGGAGAGCAGGGAAAGGGGGAGGCACATTTTTCAGCCAGGCAAGTCAATGTGAAAACCACCTTCCTTCCAAACTAGAAGTTGAATGAAAAATATCCTAAGAAACAGTTATTTGTTACATTGCCCAATAACTAAAAAAAAATATATAAACACACACACATGTACGTTATAATACACCACATACCACACACACACACGCACACACACGAATGTGTCCATATGCATGTAAAGACATTCTCTTTGTTAAAGCTGAGTGGGGCCAGTGTAAGCCTTCCTTGATGCAGAGTGAAGCCGGATCCAGGGCTCTCAGGTCTGAGCACAGATTTACCCTTCATCAAGATTCATTGTGGGACAGAGCCCAGCAACCTCAGTGTCACCACCCTAGAAAAACGGGGGGAGGGGAGTTAGTGGGGGATTACCTCTCCCTGCTGCAGGGTATAACTGGCCTGTGACCTCCCCCCACACACACTTTACTGCATAACACCCAGATGTCCAAAGCCATTTTTTTGTTAACGCTGTGAAATTTGATAGAACATGTAATGTGATCTAGCACATGAACTCAGTGAGAGAAATTATAAAACACAGCCCAAGTTCTATGAGTAAAAATTTCAGGAGTGTTTTTCCTAAAGGTTTAAAACCCAGAACAAAGCCCCGGTGGGGTCTCACATGGGATCTGCTGCTGCCACCTCCTGGACCCTCCTCTCTTTGTCCCTTTCTGGTGCTGCGGTCTCTCCTAAGGCCTCTCTGCACAGACACTCACTCACTAAGGTTCCTGGGGACGCTTCTGTGGACACAGCATTTGCAAACAGGAGAAATACTTCCCCAACCCGTGCCTCTGTCCAAGAAGACAAGGGCTCTGTCAGCAGTGGCAGGAGGAAGTGTCCCAAGGCCACACTGTGGAGTCCAGGTGACTCAACTTCTGGTGGGCCAGGTGGACCCTGGAACAGGACAGGGAGCTGAGGGAGGTGGAAACCTTGGCTCCCTGCTTTGCCCTCATAGTCTGAAAGCCCCCGCGGGCAAAGTTCGTCCTTCTGTCTCCTACCAGCAGCTGCGTCGTTTGTCGATGTGCTGAGAAACTTGTTCTTCATAATGTTTACAAATCCGAGAGAGAGAGAGAGAGAGAGAGAGAGAGAGAGAGAGAGAGAGAGAGAGAGAGAGAGAGAGGAAAAAATCAGTCTTGTCACGGAAGCTGCAGTGTGACATAGTGAGTTACACAGTAAACCCTTTTGTTCATGTATCTTCACTTGCAAGTGTTCGTTGCAGACTCATTGGTCTGGTTCGAGGCCTCTGGTTGTTTCTGCTACACTATCAAAATGCTGGGCCCTCTCTAAACTCCCCTTGGTTATCCTGCTGTTACCCTGTGTTGTGGCAGGAGGTGGCCAGGGCAGAGGGTGGATATAAAGGAACTGGCGGGGGGGTGGCGGATGAATGGGATGGAGATGCGTGATATGAAAGACACAAAGGATAAAGAAAAAGAGAAAAAAATCAAGCTTACACATCCAGAGGAAGGCAGCGGTCTGGGTGACACGAAGTTTGAGCAATGCTGCCTGTTCCCTCAAGGGCTTCCCTCGCTGGGATGTAGCGACGGGGTTACGTGTGAGGGCCCAGGAGCTTGTTCCTTTATCTTCATTGGACTAGGTAAGCCTAGAAGACATGGATGACTTTGAAAGACCATCCCTCGCTTGAAAACTTGTGCCTCAGTTTCCTCGCTGGAAACAGCCTTTTCTGGCCTGTAGTTTGTCTGCCCGTGAGAAGTGGAGAGTGTTGGTTGTCAGCCCAGCAATGCTGGCGTGGGTAGAGCTGGTTCCTCCTTTAGCAAATGGTTTTAAAGAGCACCCGTGAGTCCCACATATCTATCATAGGACCTTTCAGAAACACAGAGATGACTTGAAAACAGTCATCTCGCCCCTGTTTGTGTCAACATTCTGGAAGTGAAGCCTATTTTACTTGCATTTCCAGTACATTGATACTGTTAGGCATTTGTGGTTTTATATGCATGTCCCTTCTCCCCCGCCCCCTCCGACAGGTCTTGCCTATAAACTCTTCTTTATTTTGCATTAATAAACTTTGTGACTGGCCTTTTAAAATGTCAAATGATCTCACAGATGGATTTTAAAAAATTTACCAAACCGATTTGAAATTTTTTTAGCATCTTTTTTTCTTTTCTAGTAGATGCAGGCCAGTATTTGGCTACCCACCCCCTCCTCCCCCCAAGAAAAAGCTTGCCCCTATGTATGATGATTTCTTTGGGGTAGATTTTGGAAGAGACATTTCTAAATGCAGGGACTCGGGGGCACAGCTTTCCGAAGGGATTTACCTGGCTCACTCTCACCCACGGTGCATGAAAAAGTAAGGTTCAGGCTCAGGACCAAGGCCAGTAATAGTTTTCTGCTTTTTTGTTCAACCTTCAAAAATAGCAGGTGATTGAAAATGATATTTGATGTTTAGCTAAAATCACTTTTATCAGGTTTAATCTGTTTTTTTCAAATGTATGCAGATCCTTTGCTTTTCTCCCAGGATTCCACATGCAATCCCCCCCCCCCCGGACACACACACACACACACACACACACACACACACACACACGCACAATGCCGGTATCATCACCGCAGAGTTTCTCAAGTGCTCAACTTGTTCTATTGGAGTTCAAAAGCTTTTCCTCGAAGTCCCTTGAAGAAGGACCTAGGCAATGCCTTCTTCTCTTTTTCCTCCTCTCTCTGCGTTTTCTTTCTTCTAAATTGCTTCCGTCCCTTCAGCTTTTGCAAAAGGCATCCTGACCTTGGTGATTCTAGGGCTAGAGAGACAGCAACATCCAGTGTCACCAAACACAGCCCCCCTTATCCACAGGGGGACAGCCTAATTATCACTGCTTACTCCCTAGCATTAACCAATTCACTGCCAAAGCCTGCTACAGCTGCAACCGCACCTTGGTGACTGTCTCGATTCTCAAAGCCACTTGCTGTTACTTCCAAATAATATCACCTACGGGCAGAAGCTCAAGCCTGGGCAGTTTATACTGTTTGTTACTTGAGGACCTGAGACACTCCTAGGGTTGCTTAAGATTGATGCCCTGGTGGTGGCTCTATGTCAGAGTCAGAAGTGTTAGATTCCTAGGAGAGCTGCAGCGCTTGTTGGACCCCTGTAGGATGCTTGTGTGGTAACAGGCATCTTTTGACAGGCATCACTGAATGGATGTTCCTGTCATCAGCAGATGGCACATTTGCAAGGTAGACTTGGGTTTCTCCCTGCTTGCTCCCTGGAACCTCCTGTTCTGGCAGTGAGCATCATTGCTTTCAAACTGCGTTTCTCAGCTCATTAGTGAGAAATTCCTGAGCTAGCGGTGCTGTCCTCTGCTGCTCACTTTCTCTGAACCTACCTGTTCATGTTTGTGGAGATGGTTCCAGAGCCTTCTCTTGGAGATGAACTCCTCAGGGGCTTCAGTCCCCTGTATACTTTAAATCACCAGCACACACAAGCAGTGTGTCAATAGCTGGTATTCTGGTTATTTATGGATTAACAAGGGGGAAATCTGCACATATTTGGCAAAGGTGTGTGTGTGTGTGTTGGGGTCTTATGTATTCCAGACTGGCATCCAGTTGACTTTGGAGTCATGGATGACCATGAACTTCTTGATCATTCTATCTCCTGGGTGCTGGGATTACAGGCATGCATCAGCATACACAGCGTGTGTGGTTTAAGATCAAACTAAGGTCTTCATGCATGCTATTCAAGAATTCTACCAACTGAGCACATCCCCAGCCAACTCATGCTTTGAAAAACATAGTTTTGGTTCCTGCTGGGGTTGGATCCATACAGTGGGGGCACACTTACCCAGAAAACCAGTGGTTCTTTTCTAGGGGAAAGAGAGCTGGCTAAGAGGCTGTGGCATAATGACACCGCACTGGGGACATATGTAGCCTTTACTCCACAGCTGCTGCAGGGTTTTGAAGATGCCTCTGCCAACGGTGACATTACAGAGGTTGGTGTCAGGAGGATGACTGAAAGAAGAACAAGCATTGGGGTTGGGGGCTTGAAGTTGTGTTGTGTCAAAGTCATCTTCATTTTGACTCTTTCTTGATAGACTGTGTCCTTTACAGCCCAAGAGATTAAGAAAAGTGGAGAGCTTGGAAGGCGAGGATACATGCCAATTAATACCTGAATGTTTGAGATGTGGAATTTCTCAAAGACAGTGACCCACGTGCTTAATAAAACTTATTGGGTCCTGGAATATCCAAATTGGCACCTATAAAGGGAAAATTCCTGTTTTTTAGTGTTACCCCATCCTAAGCAACATGCAATTATTGTCATTTTAATTTGGAGTTTGGACATAAGTCTGTGAAGTGATTTATCTAGATGAAGTTTGCCACTGAATAATAAATAAACGAGTTGCCAATAACTCTGAAAGGGTGTAACAGCACCTCCTTTCTATTGTCAATCATCTTTAGCACAAACTTCTGTGGTTAGAGAGCCGTAATGAGTACCTGCCGACTGCGTGGAGCCCTTGAAGTTCTGCAGCACAGTCTTAAGTGGGAAGACGCCCACTTTGGTGTTGCATTGAAGGGTTCTGCGTTGAGAACACTTACATCCACACCCACCCACCTACACCGCCCCAAGACCCGAAAGCAAGAACAAAGCAAGCTACAATATGCGAGAATGACCCAACGTCTTAAAGGTTTGCTCTTTAAAAATTCTTATTTTATACATATTTATATATACAATATTAAAGAAAATGATCCCCATCTGTGCCTCGTGGTCCTTATTCAAATTGGGAGCCTAATTAATTACCGTGTCTATTTGAAGCCTTCCCAGTTAAATTTTAGTATAGACTCACCACAGCTGAAGTCCTTCCTTCCCACTCGTTCCCTCCATAGCCTTATTCCTTTGGCTTTAAGAAAAGCAGCCACCCCCAGTCCCCCACCGACACGTTATCTGTCCCACTATAAAGCTCTAGTTCTTTTCCTAATTAGGGGCCTGGAAATTATTTACTCTAGGCTTAAATTAAAGAAACAGACAAGCAATGGTGTAAGAAGCAGAGTTCCAAATTCTGAGGAAAAATGAGTCTGTGTTTAATTTCTCTTTAGGCGCAGAGCTTCTCAGCCCCGTGTAATGGAAGGTTGAGGCAGAGTGGTCCCCCTCCACCTTGCCGCGGTGTAATGCAATTTAGCTTCATTAAATTACTGGAGGGCCAGTTACTTAAGCAGAATATTGATTTTCAGTCTGGTCCGTGTTTAACATAATTCTGCGTAGGCAACAGCTAATTCTGCATTTGAATCTAACACCCTAATGGAATTACAAGATACCGCTTGACCACAGGAGGCCACACGGCTGTCCTCTGTACACCTCCTGACAGCCTTTCTTACACTTTAACCCCTCTCCGAGACGTGGGTCTCAGCTGCCAGTGACACACGTCATAGCTGCTGTCGACTTACCTGGGAGATGGTTTGGAGGCAAGAAAGCATTATCTATGGTGTTGTATTTTTTAAACAGCTCGGCCGTGATAACCTTATCATTAATACTGTGTGGGGAAGACCCACAGCTTTCGCTGGTTTTCTTTGTGCTTCTGAGAAAGAAAAATGAGGCTCGTCTTCAAGTTCAGTCGTCCTTCACACGGGTCTGATGCCTTCATAATTTGGTATAAAATTTTTCAGTGAAAAAAAAATCGTACATTGCTTAGCAGCAGCAGGTGATGGCCCCTTGTTGGCTGTGAGCACAGAAATGTCTTTTAAGACCGTAAACATTTTCATCTGGACAGGGTGGTTCATGCTTGCAGACTGCAATCCCAGCCACTGAGAGGCAGAACAGGAGGATTAGGTTTCAAGGTCAACTTTGGCCGCCTTGTCAACTGGAGGCTAACCTGGGCTATGTAAGACCCTGTGTCAGAAAAAAAAAAGTGGAAGTTAGGATTTACTTTATTTTTGGTAGATAGTAATTTTAAAGAGATAAGGATTTTTTTGTTTGTTTTTAATTTACAAGAAAAATGAGTAGTCTTTTAAATTTTTTCCTTAGCGTAAGAGGAACTCTTTGATTTGAACTTCTTCTGAATGCAAGAGACTTATATGTGGCCTAGCAGGATGACGAGAAGGCACACAGAGAGACAAGGGACGGTAGCCAGGCAATGTATCTCTACATGGGAAGCCACTGTCACTGCTCTGATTTCAGGAGAGCAACAGCCCTCAGGTCAGCGTCTAGCAGCAAGTTCACCCTTTCACACCTGAATGGACTGCGCGTTCATCTTTGGAAGGCCCCGCAGTTCTACCAGCCGCTCAGAACTTACCTCAGGTCCAGGAGCTAAGGAGCCTCTTTAGCTGATTTGCGGGGCGGGGTGAGGGGTGGGGCATCTAAGTCTCCTGAGTCTCTGAGGGGACGCAAGCCAGCGTTACATCTAAACAAATGGGGGAGGCAACTCAGGAGAGTGAGTTTACTGCTTAGCATGGCGGTCTGACCCAGGCACCTGCTTCCAATCAAGAGTCACCCTTCTTTTGGGTTTTACTGAGCTCTGATAGCCTTGGGGGGTTTCTGGAAGCAGCTGAAGTTTGTCCATCATCTTTAATGCCTTATGTGTCCACACAGTTCTTTTCTGTGTGAGTGTTTTGTGGCTCAGCAGAACGCAGACAGCCTGGTGGACCAAAGACATAAAACCATAGTAGGTTTCTATAGCTATGCATAAAAAGAGATCCAGAGGAGCACTACCCCCCGAAAGAGGGTCGCGGGGAGAGGTCCTCAGGACAGCATGCACGACTCCACCCTAAATATCTGATATTTTGACCACTGTAGTCTTTCCCTTTCAGGCTTGCGGTCGAGCTGGAGAAAACATTTGAATAAATACATAAATTCTTGCTACTCATTTATAGCGTTTTCCTGGATCAACTCCCTATTTCCCAGCTATAAAATGTCTTTAAAACATGTGTACTTTATGATAGGAAAAAATAGGTAAACATCTTTAAGTGACTAATTAGATACATCTTAAACAGGCTAGAGCAGCCTCATCAGAAGGCTTTCCACTTCCTGCCTCGCTATTTCATTCATAAATATTTAATAATCAGGTGGGCTCCCTGTACGTTCTCTCCTGGATGCTCTTGGTCCATTTTCAGGTCTATTCATTTGCCTAATTGATGTAGAAAACAGCATGTGGTATAAGTATGTATTTCTGTGTATTTGCAATGGAAAAAATGGACCCTGCACAAGTTACAGTATAAATCTCATGAGCAGAGTAACATCAAGAGAATTTTGCTGATAATTTGGAAATTGTAATAACATTCTATATTAAAAATAGTAAGCATACTTCGTGTAATAATTGAATCATGATTGAAGGGTAGAGTATATGAAAGATTGTAAATTGATTATAATTTTGACAACAAATATCAAAATTGTGAATTTATTTTCACTTTTATGTTATGCCATTCTTTGAAACCGTTTGAAGTGGGATAGCATGAGGGTGAGGGAGCTTCATTATTTGCTGAGCCACACACTCCATGAGGCAAGCACTGGCCAGCACAGGCTGGTGTTGGTGGGCACTGTTTAGACCTCACGAAGCATGTTGACAGAGGGAACCATTTTTAAGTATCATGGACCCTCATTATTTGGAGTCCTGTAAGGGATTCAAGGATTTAGGATGGGTTTCAACAGTCGCATCAGTTTTATGACGGCTCCCTCTGGTTCTCTGCAAAGCTTTGACTGAGAGTGAAGGGTAGACTAAATGGCTATCCAAAGACGAACATGAGACTCTAATCTCCGGTCTTTGATGTGAAGCTTTGCCCATCAAAATGTGCAACTCCATTTCCATGGGTGGAAGTGTACATCTAGGCAAGCCTTCTTTTCGGACACAGTGAGCCATTGTTGACAAGTCGTTAACATGAAGGGTCCTTGGAGGCACCTGGAATATACCGTCTTTGCCTTCTGTGCTGTGAGCATCCACTGGCCAGTTAAGGAACTCTACTTTCTCCCCAAGTCAAGTTTGCATCCCAGGCTAGCCTCCCTTCTACTGTCAAGACTGAGAAATAGCCAGTACACACACACACACGAGGAGCCCAGTCTCCCTCCATCGTCTTGAAGGACAGCTCCGCTCTGCTCTGTGGGAGTCTTCTCTGTTGTAGACATAATAAAGTCTTGGTGTGCTCGCCTCTCAGGCACACCTGTCCTCAGCTCCCATGGTCAGAGTGGTCACGGTCACATGGCAGTTCAGCAGGTCGTCTGTGCTATCCTGGTTCCTTCTTCTGCCATGCAGATTCCATTCTGGACCTTCCTCCTTTTGCTCCAATAAGGCTACAATCTGCTGGATAGCTCTGTCTACATTAGGATGGGTCTTCCTTCAGGTGCTTTCTCAGAAGCCAGTCAACTCTATAGACCCCTATCTTAGACACATCTAGGAATGTGCTTTGTTAATCTCTTAGGTATCTCTTGAGCACTGTTATTAATCCCCACAGTTTTTTGTTCAATAAAAGAGGTTTCCTCAGTGCTTGAAAAATACTGCCAATGTAAAAATGACTAGAAAATGAACATTCAAGTCAGTTTTGTTAAGATAATGAGTTCACAGAATGTGTAGTTGAGGTTTTCTTTTTTTCAGGAGGAAAAAAAATGACAGAGACAAGAAATAAAGCAACAGACAGAAGCGATGCCAAATCAACTTGATTTGTAATTAATAAGAATTGCAGCAAAAAAAGGTGGGAAAGCCAAGGGACAATAAAAGTGAACTCTCTAAAGAAGTTTGAAAATACATGGACTGCAATCATTTTAGACTACCCCAAAGCCATCATTCCAGAATCAGGACCAGAAGCAGCCTGAGTGGAGAGGCAGGTTGTGCCTGCAGAGGAAGAGCAGATCAACCCAGACCCAGCACAGCCCCAGTGTTTTCCAGAAGTCTGCAGAACAAGGCCTTCAAAGTGCTGCAGCTCCAGCCCAACCTTCAGGTCTATTCCCAAAGTGTCACTCTGCGTGAAGACAGAAGACACCTTTGAAGCACGTGAGGAAATAGAAAGCTCGGAACCTCAGGAGAAAGTTAGGGAGATATTTAGTTATGCAACAAGGACATAATCTAGGAAAAAGGTGAATTCCTGCAGCCAGAAGTCTTCCTATTCTGCTCATCACAGTGGGATTCAAATGTGATGGATGGCTAAACAAGGTTTGCAGAGAGAGAGAGAGAGAGAGAGAGAGAGAGAGAGAGAGAGAGAGAGAGAGAGAGAAGCACATTAGACTAGCTGGGCAGAGGGTTTTGGGAGGAGGTGGTCGTCTGGAATTTTTATGGCTGAGGTGATGCAAGCAAGAGCTTAGAACAAGGAAAGAATGCTTGCAAAGTAAAAGGAGAGAAATGGACTTTAACTCAGTCTCAGGAACATTGTCTATAGCTGCCCAGGACCAATTGGTCGCTGAGCAAAGAACGGTAATTATGGAAGAGACTTGAAAGCTGCTGCGAGCATCGGCATCTCCGCTTCCAGGATCGGAGTAACGGAAATAATACTCATTCATTGGGTTTTTTTAAGCGCTGGAAAACATTTTCAGGCAAGGTTCAGTAATGACTCACTGACTCTCTATCAGGGTATATAAGCTACAGCCTTGGTGATGCAAGAGAAAAGGACAGCTGAGAAAATGAAGAGATGGGAGGGGGAGTAGATATCTGTATGAAAATGGAACTAATTGCTCGATTCTCTAAAAATGAGCAGTTGCGAACATAACCAAATGAGAACAGGCATGGAGGAGGGGGGATCTAAACTAAACACTTCTCTTTCCCTGCAATCACTGCCTAAGCAACATTCTCCGCTTGTTTCTCTGTTGATGTAGTATAACACTGACCTGGCTCACTTGCTAGTCTTTCTTATATAACCCAGGTCCACCTACCCAGGAATGTTAGGAAAATATCCCCACAGACATGTCCACAGATTAGTCTGACACAGGTGAGGGGGTTTCTTCCAGGTGACTCTAGTTTGTGTCAAGTTTACAAAAACCAGCCTTTACAGCAACGTCTAAAGTTAAGTCCAGAAATGAAAATAAATGTGTGCACCTGACTTATGAAACATGGATGAAATTCATTAAAAACCAACAAATGATGAACATGGGCCACGGAACTAAGGATGGAAATAAACTTAGAGCCACTTTTACACTAGTAATATTTTTCTAAAGCATTTAAAAACTCTCATTTTTAGTAAAAAAAAAAACCTATTATGCTTAATAATGGGGGTCAACAAACTGGGTTGAAAAATACCTCTGAGATCAACACAACCCACTTCTGGATGTTTCTAAGATGGGGTCTGTAAAGCTGGCTGGCATTTGAGAGACCCCCTGAAGGAGGAAAACCTACACTAATGTGGGCAGGGACATCCAGTAGTCTGGGAGCCTGAGTGGCGCAAGAGCAAAAGGAGGAAGGTCCAGGACGGAGCCAACAGGGTGGAAAAAAAGGAAACATGACAGCACAGCATCCCACCCTCCGTCTCCCTGCATCCCGACGAGATGAGCAGCCTCCTCCACCGCACACCCTCAATGTCATGATGTCCTGCCCCATCACAAGCCCAAAGCAATGGAACCAAGTGACCTGAGGTTGACACCTCTGAAACCAAGAGTCACAATGAATCTTCCCTCCTTTGGGTTGTTTCTGTCAGTTCTTCTTGCCATAGCAACAAGACAGCAACACAAAAATGAGTGTGATCATCTCTTAAAGCAAGTAAATTTGGTCCAGACACCCCATTTGCATGCTGTTCCCAACCAGGACTGTGAGGGACTGGTTACAGTGTCTTCTTCCGTACCTCCTTTAAAAGCAAAGGCGTCTTACAACATGTCCGCAAGTAACACAGACAAATGAGTTAGAGAGAGAGAGAGAGAGAGAGAGAGAGAGAGAGAGAGAGAGAGAGAGAGAGAGAAACGAAGCACTCACTCCACAGCCAAACCCAGACCAAACAGAGCCTGCAGTCACATTCTAAACATTGTCCCAGATGACCTGTCGACCTGCAGCGTGGCCACTCTGACCATGTGAGGTGAGGCACGCACACCCAGAATGCATCACGGCTCCGACAGGGAAGGCTCCCAAATGGAAAAACCACATGTCTTTCCTTGCCTTTTCTCTTTCTTCGCCCCTCTTTGTGCGTGTTTTATGGGTGCAGGAATCTTGAACCCCCCCTGGGAATCTATCCTGATTGACTTTGCTGGAAATATCTACCTGCTTTTTTTGGACTGAATGCCTAGGTTGCGTCTTTGAAAGAAGCTGTCATCTCTCAGGGTTTTCTCTGGTCATTGAGTGACACAGAACTGTCTTCTAGCAATGGCAGGCTGTCCAGTCATATTCCAGACTGACTGTAGAAAAGCTGACTGGAAGCTCGCTGTTGCCTGTTTGGCAGATGTGCTTTGTGTTTCTTGATGGAGGGGTCAGCTGTTTCTTAAAGGAGGCAGCAGGAATCCTAAGGGCTTATTTGGTGTCCCTAAGACCTGCATATTTGTTATTGTCTCCAAAAAGCTTTTATTCTTTTGGGACACATCCTTGCATGTTAAGTGTTTGGCTTCTAGACCTACTTTGAAAGGGGCTGTTTGTTCGAAACCCAGGCCTCTGCTTTGAGGCCAAGGGCTACTCATGTCTACTGTCCTTCATGTGACTGACATGCAGTTTCCTCTGAGCCTGCTGGACTCTGACCTCTCTAAAGCCATTTCTCTCTTCTTCATGTGCCTCAAAGCTTGTCAATCTCTTGTGTTTCTGGCTAGCATTTTTTTCATTCATTTTTTGTTTTGTAAACCTATTTATTGTCTTATTAATTATGTGTGTATGCTGCATGCATGCGTGTGTGCGTGTGTGTGTGTGTGTGTGTGTGTGTGTGTGTGTGTGTAGAGGTCAGAGAGGTCAGAGAACAACTTTCCCAACATCTTGGGGGAGCCAGAGATCAAACTCAGGGTGTTAATCTTGTGTTCAAGTATCTCTACCCTCTGAGCTATCTCCCTATTCCCCACCCTTATCTTTAAAAATACCTTTAAACTTCTGATTTTCTTCATTTTCTCTTCTTTTCAGTGACGAGCATTTGTGGAATGGTTAACTTGCTCTCCAGAGGGGATGGAAGGAGCTGTGTTAGCCCTGGTTTGCTTCAAATCTTACTTCTCAATCATCTTGTTATTTAAGCAACACTTGCTGTGTTGTAGGTTTGTAATTATGAGAAAAACAAACCCACACTATCCCACCATGAACTGTATGTTTATTTTGGAACACTCTGTCTGGCAAGTCAGACTGTGGTGTTAAAGCACACTAAATCCCTCAGCGAGAGATGCTAGTCTCAGCTTTGAGCAAAGTGCTGGAGCCTAAGAGACTGAGCTGGGTCTGTAGTGAGCAGGGCATCTAATGGGCAGGGGAAGGACTGTCTCTTGACTCTGAATCACCCTAACTCCAGGATTGGGGTTCTCCTGGAGCTCTCTTGGGCTCAGCGAGCCCCTTTCTTTGGAATCTAGACTGTAAGGTGGCTCATGCACAAGATGACTCTGCCTGTGCCCTAGGTTCTTGGACCCAGCCTGTATCCTGCCCCACCGGCCTGTCCTGAGATATAAGGAAACCTGCTAAGGTGTTTTCTGGAAGCCTCTTGCATGAGCTTTGCCCTGGAGTCTTTTCTTTCCTGGGTGAATCAACAGCTATCAACCAAGTCAGCCATGTGAGCTGTGAGCTGCACACAGTTATGAGCCAAAGGTGGTAATGGTGTAGGTGATGTGGCTACTGTGGTCACATTGTGGGTGGTGAGAGTACTGTGGTGACTTCATGGATGATGAGGACAGTGAGGGGCATCATGAGTGATGAGGACACAGAGATGACCATGAGGATGGTGTGGACACTTAGACGCTATCCTGAGTGATGAATCTGAATCTTCCCGTTCAGCTACAAGAAAGATATCCTTGACCAAGGCTAATTACATCTTTGTCACCTTTACTTTCATAACATTGTCTTCTGAATGTCCCTGAAAGGATGGGCTGGAATGTAAGAAGCTGACTGAGAGGAGAGCCTCCCCAGCCAAGGTCACAACTGCCTGTTAGACTTTCAATGGCAACTTGTATGTTCTACTTTTAGGGGCATTTCCTTTCAAGAAGAAAAAAAAAATGGGGTGGCTGTTAGTAAGTTACACGGCTTGATCTATGGCCAAACTTCTGTGAAAATGACTTGCATATATCTTCCCTAAATTACTCTTGTTGATCTACAAATCTGTTAGGTTGCATGTATATGTGATGTAGGTGCCTACCACACCCACTGTTAGGGAGCTGGAGTCACCATTGTGACCCTTGAAGTTGCTCAGTCAGTGTCTACGTGGCATCCTCTGGTTGAGGGCTGTTGTCAGCATCTTTTCACATAGGGACCCTGCCTTACTCCTGTCCCTCTGGCTCAAAATTGGTCAGTGTCTATGACTTGAAGAGCAATAGAAGAAGAGGGCCTCTCCAGAGATGGCTAAGAGGCCATAAGTTAGGTTTACAAGAGTAGACTCTAGGGAGCTAACACATAATGCCCTACATGGGTGATGTGACTTCAGGTCCCTAGTTCTAAAATGTGGGGCAGCGAGCATGACCATCAAATCACTGGTCTTGTTCATTCTGAACATCCTAGGCTGATTGCAGTTGAGATGGGACACAGTGTGGACTTTAAAAGATTGCCACACAGTATGGAGGTTTGAGATGAGATGGCCCTGCATGGGGAACAGCAGTACCAGAACCAGGAAGCCTTTTTTTAGGAAGGACGAAAAAGACATTGGAGACTGAAAACACAGTCAGAAGGACTAAGGCAGTTTGTGGCTACTAATAGCCACTAAATGTCAACGTGATGACTCTTGAAACACATCAAGAGTTAGGAATGTCTCTGATGCAATCTAACTGCTTTTGCTGAAAAGAGAGATTGTTCTAAGAACAGATGCCTACCGACCACTCTTAAGATCTTTTTGTATCGGACCTTAATTCTTTATGGTTGGATATAGCTGTTTCTATAAATTCCAATGAATTAGAATCACCCTTTGAATGAACGTATATGGTTTGTACTCAGTGTGCCAAGCCCCCTGTCAAGATCTAGGGTGTCAAAGAGAGTAGAAGCAAGGCCCTGGCCTCTGATTGTGTTTGCCCAGAAGATCCACATGAGTGACCAGGAGGAACCCGGGTACAAGCAGAGCTGCAGACCAAGCTCTGGTCAGAAAGTTCCTTTTGATTCTTCAGGGCATCTTTGAGGCGGAAGAATGCATGGGACCAAAACATGCCAGAATGAAGCTTCTGCATTTCATGGCTCCTGGATGATCTCCACTGGGTACTGGGAAACTATCAAACCAGAACTTTGCACAATTCCGCATTTTCATTTTGTCTGCCCAGTTATAACGTCAAATCCAGCTCATAAGGGTTTAAAAGCTCGCCATTTTTATTCCCTCCACCCCTGACCTGGCGCACGTGTGCTAGTTTGTTGCTTTGAAAATGGAAATTCTGTCTCCTTCTGCGGCCCTCGGGATGACTTTAGTGGATCATTGGGCATCAGGCTTGGTTTGTTTGTTAGTTTCTGTTTGCTTGATTTTCACTTGTGGGTCCTTCCCCACTATTCTTTAAACTCCTTCAGAGTCGTACTGCCGTATTCACTCCCAAGTCCCTATTGCTTGGACTCTATCTGGCGTGTTGAGGATCTTCAATCAATATTGGCTTCAATGAATGACTTGGCTTATTGATTGCACCAGTAGACATGCAGCCTAGATTGAGACACTCCCTGGGGTTCGTCTGATGGTCTTTGTGTATGGACCCTTTCTTCTGCATTGTCACAGAGTGGAATAGCACAGGATTCCCCATGGTCTCCCCCCTTTACCTAAACTGGTCAGAAAGAGACCGCAGATACACAGAGAATGGATCTTCCTGGGGCATGGTAAGAGACCCCAGGACGGGAGATGTTAACTCAGCCCTCTGGGCTCAACCTTAACCCTTTCATACCGGGAAAAATGACTCATTATGTCTCATTTTTGAAGTAATGAGTGTCTGTCCCACACAGACAAGAAAACCTGACAATCCAAAGACAAAATGTTGACAGCAAAGCTCAGAATTTTAAGGTATTGTAAACATATTTAGCTGCATTGAGGTTATTTCTTTTCTGTTCTACAAAGTCTCATAAGGTGCACGCATGTGTAGCTGCTGTTGATCCTCCCCACTTCCTTCTCCACCTTGAAATGGAGCCCAGAGCCTCCAGCATGATAAACAGTTGTTCTGCCATTGAGCCCCTTCCAAGACTTGGGTTTAATTTTCACACAAGATCTTGCTATATAGACCAGGCTAGCCATCAACTTGTAATCTTCTTGTCTCAACTTTCTCAGTACTGAGATCACAGATGTGAAGTTTCTTACTTGTGAAGTAAGGGTACTTTGTTTGGATAAGGTGGCTGTGCTGACCATCTGTGCCCTTTTCCCTGTTCAACATGATCCCCCAACCTGTTACCTTCCCCCCATTCCCTGCCGACTTCCTCTGTCATCCAGGTGAACATCTCAATCTCCTCTGTCAGAGGCCCAGCACTCCTGGCTACCATCACTACACTACTTATTTGTCCCATCCTGATCCTACATCATCCCTGGGTCCTGATAAGCCTCTGAAATGGCCTCTTGGCCCTGAGCAATCCCTTCCAATCAATGCAACACTCAGTGTCATGGAATCATGTGGTTCAAAGCTGGTCCAAAGCCTTCATACATCTTGCCTTGTGACAGAGGATTCTCATGAAGTCTCTCCCCTGTCCAAATAACCAATCTTCTCCAGTGACTACCATGACATCACTTTTCTAGTTAACCCCTGGTCTGCTGCTTCTCATCTTCTCTTTCTCCCTGCCCTGACTGTAGCAATGGTATTTCTACTCCTACCCAACTACCACAGATCCTCCAATAAAATGCCAGGGGCCAGCCCATAGATGAGCACAAGTGGGCAGTGGAGGAAAAATCTATAAGATTCTGCTTGCCAATGTTGCTGCCTTTGTTGTGGCTCCCCTTTCACAATAAGGTCTGCCTCTCCATCTTTGGAGAACATTATCTTCCCTTTCTGGCCCCTAGCCTTCCATCCTCCAACCCCTATTCATCCATGGGTTCCACACTCAGACAGACTTATTTGGATTCTACATTGGTCCAAAGATGCTTACTGTGTAATGTAGTGTGTGTGTTTATGTGTGGTGTTTAGGAAGGGGTGTATGTGTATTGCTAGGGATTTAACCCAGGGCTTTACACAAACTGTCAAGCACTAAAACTGAGCTATTCTTTATCCTCCCCTTTTATTCTTTTTATACTCTGAGGTGATATCCCAGGAAGCTGCTTAGGTTTACCCTGAACTCACTGTTTAATCTGGGCAAGTCTTAAACTTCACATCCCAAGTAGTTAGCATTACAGGCATGTGCCAACAAACCCCGTGCCAACACGCTTGCCTCTTAACATGTGATGTTCAATGCCTGAAGTCATACTCCTGGGGAGCATTTAGAACAGAGGGACACATCATGTGTCACCCTGGCCAGAGGCCTGGTGTTGCTCAAATCCTCAGAAGGCTTCAGCTCCTGCAGTAGGGGCAACAGCACACTGTCTCTTCCTTCCATCAAAAGTCAAGCAGTAACGGCCTGACTGCTCCCCTCCCAGGAGGCCCACACCATGACCTCGGTGTTAATTGCATTTAATCCAGTGTGGTCCCTCGGTTTTTGGTGTTCCACAATAACTAACATGTAAACTACGGCTGTGCTTGGCAATGACTTTCGCTTCTGTTCTATTATTGAGTCCAGGCATGTGTGAGAGCCATAAACCCATCGCATTAAAAGACAACCACTCTGGACGTGGGACAGGCGGGTTGCTTCTGTGTGTCTGACGGGCAAGTGGACTGAGCTCTGGCCTGATTTGGTCTGAGGATGCTAAAAAGACTGGTAAACACACCACTAAATGGAAATCTCTATTCTGGCCAATGGAGAAAGGCAGAATTTTTAAAGTCTAATAATAAAAATCTTCTTTCTCCTAAAGCTCACCCCTGCTGGAGCGTCCATCACAATGCCGGTAGTTTTGAAAGTCCACACTAGTGTGGGGTGATCACTCATTAGTATTCTTTTGCTTGAATTCTCCACAGGGATTTTGACACATGTCTGCTCAAGTTTGCTAGTGCTCTCATCTCAATGGGCTTATTTGGCAGCACATGAGGACAGAGGTCAGTGCCGGGTGCTAACTTGTGGGGTCAACCCCACTCCGCCTGGGCTTCTACACTAACGAGCCTGGAGAAATCAGCTTTGTGTTCTTGTTATGTTTTCCACACTGGCATCCACTGACGGTGTCTGACACCGCAGACCAGAAGCAATGAGGAAGACACCAGCTTGGGACAGCTGGGGAGGAAGCCTGCCATGACCGACCAACCAGCCATCATGGCAGAAGCCCTACAGCCAATGCCGTGGTGACTTGTGGTGTCTTCATGGGAGGCTCCAAGCTGCACTGAAGGTGGCAGCCTTTCACTGGGCAGCAGGGAAACACAGTGGAGGTCCAATGGTTTAGACTTCACGGAGAAGCTGGCTCAAAGTTTGACCAATCCATGTTCCTCACAGAGGGATGCACTGCGGTCCATGGCCAGTTTCTGGGACAGAGGCTCTGAATTCAAAATAATCATGGTGGATCCCTTTCTTGAATTTTGGTTTTTTTTCAGGCTCCTGATCAGCGAGTGGAGGAGTAGCCCCATGGGAGCTCTGGGTCTGCTGTCATACTCCAACCCCGTCCTGTCCAGTCTCTGCAGCTTTGATCCCCAAAGGCTTCTCTGTGGTGGTATTTGTCACTTGCCATTGGAGCTGAAGTCTCTTAAGCAGCCTAGCTTGGTAAAAGTGCTACTGAGACCCAAATCAGATGGCCATACTTACCCCGGAACTGTCCCAGGAGCTGAGCATGGCTGAAGATAACTGTTTGATCTGTGGTCCATGGTTCTCCATCTTCCCTGTCCCTGTGGCAAACCTGTGGGTGTCAGGGGCACCTTTCTCAGAAAGTTCCTTGCCTTTCTCCACACCCTAGAAAGACTCAGTTTCCCTTGAGATTATAGTTTGAACATGGAGAGTTCACTTCAGAAGGTCCATTGGTGAAGGGTGAGTTTCTAGCTGTTAGCTCCATTTGGGGAGGTTTTTGGAGACATGGGAGGTAGAGCGTAGCATGGCGTCTCTGTCTGAGGCGTCTTACCTCACTTCCTCTTCCTCCCAACATTCTGTTCTGTTTACTCCACCCACCTATGTTCTAAGCTATGAGGCCAAGCAGTTTGTTTATTACTTAACCAATGAAATCAACAGATTGATATATGACACTCCCACATCATTCCTCTCTGGTTCCTCCTCCTCTGTTTTCCTCTCCCCATGCCTTCATTTCACCCAGTCGAGGTGCCGAAGCAGGGAATGGACTCCCGATATTATCGAGGTAGTAAAAACAGCCAACACTTCTGGAACATTCTTGGTGAGTTTGATAGGTTTGGCACAAACAGACTCTCTCTGCCCCCCCCCCCCCCAGACAACACATACACTTTGCACACTCATTTAGGCCGTGATGACAGAGAGGGATGGATGGCAGAGAATGCTTTCCGGTTGTCAGCTCTTAAGGCAAGCTTAAACTGCTCTTGGGTTGGGGTGCTCTTGCCCTCAAGTTCAGCAAGGGTGTCCCTGTCTCCTGTTTGGTAGGCATTGGCAGGAGCTCACTTGAGCTCGTTTGTAAACAAAATGCTTTTTGTTGCATCAGTGCTTGCTGAGTGAGCTCTAGAGAAGAACTGGGGTGCAGAGGCTTGATGGCTGTTTGGCCCACATGCCCAGGAACCAGGAAGGACCCCTCAGCTGTCTGTGCTCATTTTCCATCTTCCTTGAACACCTAGTGTCCATGCAACAACTACCCACTTGTTCTCTGAGTGTCCGTACAATCAAGTGTTCTCAGGTTTCCATGGACTTGGATGGTAAGTTCGAAGATGAAAGAAGCCCAAAAGAGAATCCCATAAAGAAACCATGATAAGCAGGATTCTCTTGATCTGAAGAAAGAATACAAGCGTTAGAAAAATATTCTTTTTCTATGTAAGGATGTGATGGGCAACAAGGCATGTCTCTGGAAAGATGATGTGTGTCCTAGCCTAGCTGTCCACTGAGGAGTAGTTAAGTAGCTGGCTTGGGAATAGAATGGTGAGCACCCCCCTCCCTAGTCACAGTGTACAAAAAAGGAAGAGCCCAGCTCTATGGCCACGGCTCTACTACACTTCAGCTGTGTACAGAGCTGGATTCCACCTTCCCTGATTTCTTCCTCTGTTGAGATCCTAACTTGGCCCTTCCCTGGCTTGGCCTTGGTTCATCTTCCCATGATCCTTTTATTCCTGGAGGTCTTCAGTTTTGCGACTGGGACCTCTCTGCCTGCCTTGCTGATCATCCCTCTCCTGTGCACTCACCTAGCTGAGCCTGCTTTCTCTGAGTGCCCTTCCCCACCAGACCCTGCCGGAGGTCTCCTCCTTCCAGAAGCATTACTGAGGACTTGTGCTTCATGGTTAGGGAACTACATGCCACGTCCCTATAAGCCCTGGTAGGAGCTAATCTCTGTTCTCAACTTGACCATGAGACCCATAGGCAGAAACCATGCCCGGCTCATCCTTGATTCAAGCATAAAGGTGGGTGAGCTCAGTATCTACCCATTCACACTTGAAGAGAACTGATTCATTCTGTGAGTGGGGGTCCTGAGTCCCAGGCCCTCTGCTATATCTGATACTTAGCAATCTCCCAAAAGAAAACTCACAGTCAAGAGCCAGAGGGAGATGTCCCTAGGGTGGTGCTTCTCCAGGTCAAGCTCACCTCAGTCTGGAAACCACTAGCAAGATTCACTGTTTCCTGGCCACCAGCACAGTGTCCCTGACCTTGTAGTACATCGTAGGAGGGACACACAAGACTGCAGGAAGTGGGAAAATCACATCCCGTTCCACAAGTCACATTGGCTCTGGCTGGGGTGTCTGTCTGCAGGAACAAAACATTCTGCTCTTTTCTCTGAAAATATGGGTAAGAGCTACTTGTGTTGATACTATGTACCCCTGCTCCCAAACACGCCCTCCCCCCACTTTACCGCCATGGTCAAACTAAGCCAAAAAAAAAAAAAAAAAAGATCTCAACTCACAATGGAGCAACTTCCATTCCAGATCAGTTTCTCCTCCTCTAGCATGGTCTATTTATTTTTATTGGTTTGTTTCTCATTAAATCCTTCAATTACTCTGCAGTGTAAAATGGCGAAATTATTGGCACATGCCACCTCCATCATGTATCTGAGTTCGCTTATTACACTTGCAGAAAATGCCTGAACGGCATTTGCCTCTGCTGTGGGTTGAGACGGAGTTAATAAATATTATTTGGTGGGTTTTTTTTTTCCCCGAGAAGCACTGCTTTTCTTGATTGTTTTTACAGTTGGATTGGGAATATTGATTAATTCACCACTGTTACAATAATTGTATACAAGGAACAAAAAAAATGCAGAGGTAACATTTCATCAGCTCCAGCAGATTAATTAGTTGTAAGAGATTAGGCACAGGGTTCCCGGGAAGATTTGCATTTAGAGGAGCCAAAAGTTTCTTCCTTTTTTCAAACCTTACAAAAAGCCAGGGAAATGTAATAAGATGTCCAACCTTAGCCACTCCATACATGACCCCAGGCCAACCTGGGACAGAAGCACATGAAAAATTATGAGATGAAATTATTGTGGACTGGGCTGTAGAAAATCAAGAGAGTACAGTCATGCCACCCCAAATCGAGAATGTAAGAAAATTGAACTTGAATATTCAGATGGCCTAACAGAAGTTCCCAGCACAGATCTAGTGTGGTGTCTGCACCCGGAGAGCCTTTTCTGATGCATTCGTTAAAGTCACACACTGTGGCTTCCTGTGCTCATATTCTTCCAGTGTTTGGAACTTGAGGAAGAGAAGAGTCATTTTCCTTCTGGATAGGGCCACAGGTGGGGAAAACCCGTGAGGCCTTCCGACTTCCATGTCACTCCCATTGCCTTCAACCTAAGAACAGTGGAGAAATGCATGCTAAAGGCTCAGCATCATCCATGTTTGCTGACCCAGGTTAGATCATCGAACATGATAGGAGTTTCCCTGAACTGGGCCCCTCCACCTGCTGTTCCTGCTCAGGAACCTGTTGCTCTCCCTGGCCAACCCGGTCACTTGATGGCTGCTTTCCACACACTGTTGATGAGAGTTTTCTGTTTTTCAGGCTTTGGGTCATCACAGGAAGCTCCAATTGTCCTGTTTGTCTCTACCCAATGGTTTCTCCAAGATCAGAGCAGGCTGTCATGATGTTTGTCTTGTTTGTCCATTTTGCATGCTTGCTAGCTTATTAGATTTTATTTTTATTTAGCCCTAGACTCCCAGACTGGACATATGAGAAAGACATTTATACACACACACACACGCACGCGTGCACGTGCGTGTGTGTGTGTGTGTATGTGTGTGTGTGTATCCAATATCACTGAAATACAATGGACAAATGGAATTGTATCTATTTCTAGTGTATGCTGGGATGACTTACATAAGAACACACTATGGGATGAATACTGCATCAATTAATTAGCATTCATCACTTCTTACCTTTTTACTGTGTTGGAGAAAAACCCTCCTCAGTCCCCTGAGCACCTACTCAGCTTTTAACTAAATGTTGAAACCTTTAACCACCATCTCCCTATTTTCTCCACCGAGGACCACTTCCTTAGGCTGTCAAACTGGCTTCTTTTTCTTCAGAGATGGCACATACAAAATATACTGTAGAGTTCCTTTTAGGTGTGTGTGCATGAACATTCATATGTCTGCAGGTGCACGTGAGTGCTCAGGTATACATGTGCCAGCAGAGGCCAGGAGACAACCTTGGGTTTTTTTTCCTTAGGCACCATCTCCCTAGTTTTTGGATACAGCTCTCTCATCGGCCTGTATCCCACCAAGAGCCAAGGCGACTGACCAGTAAACCTCAGGGACCCACCTGTCCCTGCTTCTGCCATTTCAGCACTGAGGTTATAAAGCATGCTGCAAAAACCGAGCTCCAATTATTGTCTTTTTTTCTTTGTAACTCATCTGAGTTACTTTTCTTTTGTTGTGTTAAAAATCCTGGAAAGTCAGCTGAAGGAAGAAAGCATTTATGTTGGCCTGCAGCTCTACGCTGTACAGCTATGATGGTAGGGAAGGCACGACAGCGAACAGGAAGACCCGGCATAGGGAGCAGGAGGCCGGCTGATCGTATGGATATGACATCACAACTCAGGAAGTGGAAAGTGAAAGACTAGTGCTCGGCTCACTCTTGTCCAGAGAACAAGAGTGCACAATTGTTCTGTGCACAATTACAGTGGGCCTTCCCATATCAGTGCAATAAAGATCATCTGTGTGACCCTCCCCAGAGACCAGTGCAGCTTAGACAATCCCCACAGATATGTCAGAGGCCTGCTTCACAGAAGACTCTAGATCCCGGCAGATTGGGCAGTTAACACTGATCATCAGTCAAGGGTTTGGAGCTTGAACTCAAGTCTTTGAGCTTGCAGCATGAACACTTTACTACTTTACTGACTGAGTTGTCTGCCCCACCCGTAGGCTTCTTTCTAGGCTAGACTGTGGATTACTGATGGCCAAGCATCTAGATGAATTTGCTAAAGTCACTCTCTTCCTTATTGCCAAATTTCTTGAAAGAATTAGATGGGCAGATCTCCAGATCATTTCCACTATACATTTTCATCTCCCGGAGGGCAGACGGAGCTATTTGCCATTTGTTCTATTTTCTGAGATGCTTGGTCACACTTTGTAACCATGAACAGCGTTTTTTGTCCTGTTTCTTTCTCCAACGCTGAAGGTAGAACTCCAGGGCTCTGTGCATGCCGGCAACTGCTCAACCCCTGAGTTATATCCTCAGTTTGATTTTTATTTTTGTTATCTATATTTATTGCGCGTGGCACGAGGTTTGATGAACATTTATTAGTGAAGAAATGACGCCAGGGAAACAATGGGAGGTTAGGGCCCCTAAAATCTAGAGCCCAGCTTTAGAACTGGCTGGGCTGGAGGTAGAGTCCTGACTTTGTTTGTGAGGGGAGAAGTTTTATTCCGGAATCTGGAGTTCAATTTGCTCCAATCCATCTTGACCTAGGTGTCACGGCAGCTTACTGATGAGTGAGCTTCACAGGCTGACAGAGCACCTGTGTGGAGGCCAGACTAGACAAACAGACTGCTCAAAACCTTGACTTCTGAAACAAGACTACTTGATACTTCACCTTGAATCAGTTGGTCATTCTGAGCTTGTCCCTGAATTCTGAATTATATATCTTTCCCCATCTTATCACCATGAAGAATCTCAAACCCGCAGGAGACTTTACAAGACAGAACAAAGAATATGGCCCGCCATCTACCCCGACACTCTGTTTAATGGGTCTCGGTGTGTGCTTTCTGAAGCATCTAAATTAAGTTACAAATATCATATCGGTTCACCTCAAACATTTGAGCATACACAGGGAGAGTCAGGGCTTTTCTTTCCCGTGTTGACTGGGTGAGTCCTGAATATGATGTAGCTCAGAGCATCAGCAGAGGTAACTTGACTTTGGCTTTGATTCTAGTAGATACCATGGATTTATTCTTCTCCTCTTGCCCACACGTTTTCACAACGTCCATGTGTAACAGAATACACAATTAAGCTGGTCCCACTCTACCCCACCAGGCAGACCTCTTGGGCATACCACATTTCTGATGTAGATTGATGCCCTGCCCTGATGGTCATACAGTCGCACTCATAAAATTTTTGAAGATCCTTCAAAGAGTGAAATGAGGACAAGGACCAGGTGAGGAGAGGAAAGAGGTCAGCAGGATTGGGAAGAACAAGAGAATGCCATCAAAATGCATCACGTAAATGTGTAAAGTGTCCTACAATTATACATAATTAACATACACCAAGAAGGGGCTGAGAAGAGATCTTGGCATTGTCCCGGCATGGTACAAGAGTCTCCATGTCTGTGAGGCACTCCACTCTGCAATGGCTGACATGTTCCCAAGAGACTGGCTCCCACTGGCTGTGGTAAAAGGAGGCAGCCGGGCCAAGGCAGAGTGTCTCTGTGTGTGCATCCTCACCTCTAGTCCAGTGGCTCTGCCTTTGAAGCCCTCCTCACATTGCAAGTCTAGATAGAAGATAACTCAAGGATGCTGCTGCCTCTTGTGTGAGGTTTTCCATACATAATACCATAGAGAGGAACTGCTCGGCTGCCAGCAAAGACCCCTGCTTGGACCTCCAAGACCACAGAGGGGTCCCGTGGGGTCCCATGCACACTGGATTTCTATAAGAAAGTTCTAACATATCTGTCTTTAAGCTTGGCTTAGGAGTCTGTCCTCTGGACATAGGAATGACAGGAATGAGCACACACCTTCCAGTCCTCTGGGTAACATAAAATCGTGTTGACTAAAGCTTCTAAAGCTTTCTTAACTGCTGTGACAAGCTAGGCTCACACACATCGCCCCTCTCTGTACAGCCCATAAAATTGTTCCAGTCTTTTCCAGCACAGAGGGAAATCTTAGCCGTGTTTGGGACCAGGCCTTCTGAAAGCAAACTTCCTAAGTTCCCTCTTCTGGCTATGCAGGAGGATCTCACGTAGGGATGGTCCTTTTCACATGTTTATAAATGATTTTCTCCTCACCCCAGCCCTGGTCTTCATCAATAGTTCAGTGGGCCAATCACTTGCTCATCAATACCTACTTTCTACTCTCTGGGTTTGGCCTTTTGACCTGGATCCAGGGTAGGCATTTGCCTTATTAATTTATCAGTAGAAGAGTTCGGTTTCCACAAACGATGGGAGAGACCTGCAGCATATCCGTGTCTGCCTGCCTGTCTGCCTGTCTGTCTGTCTGTCTGTCTGTCTGCTGGGATCTACAGTGGAATAGGATAGGGAGCAGAAACCTGGGGACAAAAAGACCAGCCTAGATTATCCTTGTGGCTCAGCTCCTTGGTAGATGCTATTTTGTTTTTAATTTGGAGAATGGAGATTTTTTTTTCCCTCCCAAATGACAGTACTTACATGTATCAAATGGCAGAAAAGCTGTCGTGGCATAGCTATTGACTAAAAGGAAGCAATGTGAGGTTCTGGGTGCCCACCAGCAGAGCAAGTGCGTGGTGCCAATGATACTGTCTGCTCCTCAGAGGCACAGACCCTTTGCTGAAGTGGCAAAGGGCATTGTACATAGCGGCAGTAGAAAGTCTCTGTATCTGTTGGCTAGGCACATTGCCACTCTGTGCTGTGCTGTGTGTGTGTGTGTGTGTGTGTGTGTGTGTGTGTGTGTGTGTGTGAGGGGGCTGCCAGTCTGAGCCCCCAGGAGCTTGCTCGATAGGCTACTTCCCAGGATGGAAGAGATCCTCCTTGTCCCTGGGGGAGGGCTTAGAAGGAAGAGCCTTAGAAGAGACAAAGACTTGCCCCAGGCCTCACTGCTCTGGTCCAGGACACAAGAGCCACGGCTGGATACATGGATCAGAGAGACAAGGCCAAGCTGGAACTGGGCAGGAGGACAGTCCAGCTGGAGCAAAGAGACTCCAATGGGGCCTGCCCCAGAAAAGCACTGGCATTCAGATTTCCTGCCAGGTTCTGAAGCATCCGTTAATTTCCTCCCCTTCCTACTTGGCACTGCATTTGGCGTCTCTGCTAGATGCGCACCACGGCATCTCTGGATGTAGTCGAGGATGACCTTGGAGAGCCGAGCGATGATGCGAAGGGGACTTCACAGCACATTTCTGATGAAGCAAATCCCATCTCTGGCCCAGCAAGATGGTGCCTGGGTGGGGGAGGGCAAGTGCTTGGCGGCGGGGGGGGGTCCCTGGCAGAATTGCTATCTGCCTCTAATTGGTCTTCCACTTTGCGGAGGAAAAGGGAATCAACACCCAGGATGTAGTTCTCCTAAGCGAACCTCTGATTTCCCACTCAGATGCCTCAGTGTGCCGATGAGTGCTTTAGAAGTGGGATTTTTTTTTTCTCACATCTAGCACAAGAATCCTCACAAAGTGGACAAAGGGAAGCAGTTTGGTCAGAGAGGAGACCAAAGCAAGATACTCCACATGGAATTTCAGAATCTGATCCTTGTGTCTGCCATCACAAGTTGTTAAAGACCATGCATACACCAGCCATGCGGAGGCCTATGTGCATGTGTGTGTGCACATTTGTGTATGCATGTGTTTGAATATGTGCTCACCCCAGCTTTTCTGGGCACACACTCAATGTGCCTGCTGACCGAATTGTTTGCGAGGGTGACCCTGGGGGTCTCAGGGACAGGCAAACTGGGACAGAAATATCCAACACTCTAGACAAAAACATTTAACACTCTTCACTCTGTTCCCAGGCCACAGTGGAAGGTGCAGTTTGATAAAGTGGCTGAATACAGCCAGAGATTCTCCTTCCTGCTGTCTGGTGATGGTGTAAAGGGGTTGGGACTGTCACCGTTGTAAGAGAAGCTATAGCTTGGGTACCACAATATTTTCTGGGGAAGAGTATCCAAGAACTTCACAGTGGCCTGGTGAAGAGCGTCATCAGCTGCCTTTCAGAGCACCCATGTCACATGGCCTCTGAAACTCCCTGAGCTGTGCCTTCCTCGCTGGGAAATGGGGAAAGGTTCTCGCCTGTGTTATGAGATATGAGACTGGAGTTAGACCAACCGTGAGCAGTAGTGAACGTGCAGACCAATTGTTACTTTTACTTTTGTGGCAGTGGCTGGGGTTCTCAGAAGAGCCACTGTCAGTCCATTTGACTGACTGAAGGTCATCCTGTTCCTATGCAACAGTGCATAGCATTGCTGACCAGAGGGGTTGCAGCTGAGGAGGGAGAAGATGCTTCCCCAGGGTTGGATGGTACCCATACTCACCCAAGATGGATGAAACCAGATTCAATGGTCTCTGCACACTTCAGCTTCCTTGTCCTATCCTGAATGGTGGGAGCTGCAGTGAAGCCATGGTGCTTTGTTATTTCTTTTGGGAAGCTGACTTTATCTCCCTGCACTTGGGCCTCAACACCCTGTTGGTATGGTAAGAGTTAGGGGCTGAGGCAGAGGCTGGCACAGTGGTATCCCATGCTGGTCTGTCTCGGGAGAGGGCTGTTCTTATCGTTAGCCTTCTAAGACATCTGTAAAAGGCACAGCTCCAATGAGAAGGCTTTGTAGGCATCTGTGAGTTTAGACATGGTAGGATTCTAGAAACACTTGGTATCCTGGAGTCACAGACACAGCCTGAGTGTAGACATGGGTTTCCCATGGCCAGCAGGGCAGTCTGCATTCACTGCTAGCACGCAGGACCAGCCCAGTGAACATGACTGTCTCTCCTGCAGGATTCATGGGCTGTGTGAAGAATAAGATTTGTTAGTGGCTTTGAGTTTCTGCATTCTGGAGGTGAATGAAAAATAGGAAACCCCCAAAAGTTGAAATCCATGGAAGCATCTGAAGACAGCACAAGTGGGGTCTCCATGAAGCAGTCCACCCCAAAAAAGGGTTTAAAGCACAGCCAGGAATTTTGGACAGCCAGGCTGAGGAAAAGTGTGCATTCAGCAGAACTCGGCGACACCAGCTCGGAATAGTTTTAAATGTCTCGTCCCTCATAACGAGATTATTCAGTACAATGTCATTTGCCGCTACTGACATTTTCTTTAAAGTCATAAAGGCCTGCATAGTAATAAAAGGGCTCGGAATAAAATTAGGAATATCATGTATAAATTATCTTTAACCTTAGCTTCATTTGGACTGTGACTTTTTAGACCTGATCAATTTTCATGAAACTATCCACATAAAACTGTGAAAAAATATTTGATCCCTGGCTCTCGTAAAGGCAGCAGTAACAAGACCGCTACTTTACCTCTGGTTAATGGCACTGTCGGTGCCAGTCTCTGTGGGCGATGCGGGAAAGCAGGGGATCATTTTGAAATTTAATGTAATTTCCCAGAGCATTGTTAGGGAAAACATCTCCACCAGCATGCATATTTTATATAAGTGCTGCGTAGTCAAGGACATTCTGCAACCCGTTCCGTTTTCTGCTTAGTTGGGAAGGCACTCACAGGACTTCCACACTTCTCCAGCTTTGCCCGGGTGTGATGCCTGGGTGAAGTCGCTGCATCTTTCCTGCTGCGATGATTCATACCCCAGGCTGGACCTGGGAGGGGAGCTGCCTGGAGCTAGCCAAACCAGCTCAGGGAGCATAACCAGGTAGACATCCGACCTATCCAGGGCAGAAGGCAGGGTCTTGAGGGTAAACTGAAAAGGCGGAAGCTGCATCTGTGGGATTTGGAGCCCTTGGAAGGAACTCTCAGCCACAGTCGCTATATAGCTGCCTAACTTTCCATGCAAATACTATCTTGGGAAACCTTAGACAGGGCAGGAAAGATAAGATAACAAATTCCTAAGTTTCTGAAGGGTGGCTTGCCCTTCCAGCATTTCTGCTTAGGGATTCAGAATTTCAACTGAGCCCTGGCTCAGCTCTCCTCGCCACATCCCTGCCTATATCACCATCACCAGCTTCACTGTGCACAGCCGGGCTCTTGGTGATTTGAGAGGCCAGAGCTGAAATCAGCCCCACCCGTAAGGTTGTAGGGTGCACGGGGCAATGACACTTGTCCTGTCCAGCCACCCCCTACCCTCTCTGGTAAGACTGTGTGTGTAGTGAGCAGAGCCGAGGTCAGTGGGTTCAAAGTAAGTGGAAATTCTGCCATTACTCCCTTCATAATCCAGACATTACGTTTATAGACCTTTCCTCCAGATGGTTCCCAGAGGGCATTTGCAAATTTAACAAACTGTGGCTGAGAACTCCAGCCACCTCTCAGGTGGACAATCGTAATCATTGAACCATGGTCCCTCCCAAGGCCCCTACACACTACACTGAAGCCTAGGTTCAAAGCAGAGCCTTCCATCAACCAGGATAGCTCAGCAAACCCTGCTGCCTTGTGGAGACCCGGGCATCAGAAGCAGCCTTATTGCTGTGACCAGTTAGTCCTGTGGCCTCTTAGGGAGCCAGCATCCTGAACACCTCGGACATGAAAAGGGGATGCAGTCCATTCCTTTCCATTCACCCAGCTCTAGAGCTACTTGCCCCCAGAATGCTTGACCAGAAGTTATCCAGGATACCTTACCCAGCCTGTTTCAGGGTGCACCTCCTCCTGAAGAATCTGGTGGGGCGCAGCCTTCCATCTGTGGCTATAGTAGGCTCTTCAATATGATCAGTGACCCCTGAGCACACCACCCAGTTGCCTTTCCTGACAAGGCAGCCTGCTTCGAAATACTCTTTTCCTAGAGTCACAGGGTAGGAGGGAGCTGGGGGATGGCTGGCCAAGCCTATGAAGATTTTCCTAGGCCATTCCTTGACCTCATTCCTGGGTTCTTACACATGGCAAACCCAATGCGCTCCTTATCAAACAACATCTCAGTATATAAACCAGAAAGCTTCCCCCACTGTGCAGTATTAAGACGTCACAAGCCTTGAAGAAATCATCAGTGAGGGGTGGGCCCCAAGCTTCTGCTTCTTCTCTGCTGCCCGTTGGATGTAGCTATCCCTAGATGGTCTCCACCTGGCAATGAGATGCAGAAGTTAATCAGATTGCAGGGCTGGACCAAGTCTAGACCGCTTGTCCTCCTTCTGGCACCCCCCACCCTGTCCCCAGAGAGTCCTGCACAGAGACCGCATTTCTGACAGCTCTCCTTAGCTAGACCTGCATCCCTGCAGCATGTGGCCGGTAGCAGGATGCTGTCTGGGCTTCCAATCCTTAGAACCTCATTTTGTCAAGGCTAGGGAACCAAAGTCAGAGATGAGTTTGGCTTCTAAGGATATGGGTTAGATGACTAGGAAGAGTTTGCAGAGCAGCTCTAGGGGCCATTGGGAGAAGACTGGGTTTTGGTTTCATTCCCAAGAAGAAGAATACCACATAGCTGCTAGGAGGTGCTCCACTTTATAGTCGGAATCATCTGATGCAAATACTGCTGTTTCTTAGTGCTTTGCTAGGGGCATGCAGGTTCTCTGGGGTGGGCTTGCCCTCCTGGGGTCTGAGCAGGCACACATTTATACTCAGGAACTGTGGAGTTAGTCCTGAGGATTCAACCAGGGTCCCTGCCGCCTTTATCTCTGAGCACATGGTAAAGGCCCCTGAAAAAAAAAAAAAGGACAACATAGTTTTCCTGGGACAGGGCAGTAATCACTATCTCACTGCCACAAAGGAATCATAGGCCACCATTGCCTGGGTCTGCTCAGTCTCAGGCCTGTAAGTATACTGCCTGACCCAGCAGCTCTTCATCTGGCCCTTGAGACTATGGAGAAAGGAACATCCCAGGGTGCCCCACATGGTAGGGTCCTCCTAGGTCCTGTCTTGATGGGTGGGGGCAGGGAAGCATAGTCTGCTCTCCCGGCTTTCAGCAGGCAGGCTCTGAGTCCAGTGCATACAAAACTCTCCAACTCCCTCCAGAGGGATGTGGAGGGTGGCAGCAACCTGGGTGGTATATGCTTTCTGGATTCAATTCTCCTCCAAATTGCTACATTCTGGGGGAGGTATTTCTCTAGATTCTGACTGCCCTTAAAAGGGGGACCCCACAACTGCACATCTCTGTGATTAATAAAAGATGCAGGCCCCCCCACAGAAGCCCTCTACCCTGTGGACCCATCAACATGGCTGATGCCTGGAATGAGGCTGTCATCTGTGGGAAGCCTCTCTTTCTTGGATCCCACTTCCTTTTTGTCCTGCTGGCATGTGAGTGCTGGCACTGAGCCATGTCCTCCTGGGGGCCAGGAGAGCTGACCAGAGAGCCTAAATGCCAGGGGCCAGCAACAGGCTGAGGGTGCCCTTGGTTTGGGAGACAGGATGCGTGCAAAGCATTGGAACCCAGGCTTCAGGACTTTCCCCTGTGACCTCCGCATCAGCCCTTATCTGCATCTACCCAAGGAGGCCTTACCCAGACATTTGCCTTAGGAAGCATTTCCCTAACGAGTGGTTTTTGTTTGGTTTTGTGGTTTTGTTGTTGTTGTTGTTGCATGATGGTGTTCTGTGGGGACCTATCACCTTCTGGGCAGGAGAGAGGTTTGCTTTAGGGTCATATGAAGGCTAGATAATGGATGTAAGATTGTCATCAATGTGAGAAGTTGTCCTGGCTCATATCTTAGTTGCTATAACAGAATGCCATAGACTGGGTCACTTAAAAAAATACATAGTTCTTTAGGTCTTGATTCTGAACCCAAGTACATGGGGTTGGCACTGGCATGGCATATTCTGTATTACAACATAGCAGAAGCTGTCACATTGTGTTAAGTCAAGGGCATACACTGGAAAGAGAGCTTGCCTTGATCACAGAGCACAGGCAGCCAGCCTACTTCTACAATAGCCTTGTTCCATTGAGGACACAAACATCTTCCTGGCTTCCTGTTGGGCCCCACGTCCAATCACTACCATCCTGGGCACTAAGGTTCAAACCCATGAACGTCTAAAGGATCCATGTAGTTCCGGTGGCCAAAAGTCCGAAACGCAGGGATTGAGTCTATTACTCATACCTAATACTACGTTGCCTCCAACTCTAAGGGGCTCCCTCTCACCAGGGATCCATCTTTTGTTAATTGACAGTATGAAGGAAGGATGACTGGACTCAGGGTCCCTCTGGTTAGGAGGGATGGTGGTTTGAATAAGAATGGCCACCACAGGCTCATATAAATTTGAATGTTTGGTTTTTAGAGAATGGCAGTACTTGACAGGGATTAGGAGGTGTGGCTTTGTGGAGTAGGTGTGACCTTGTTGGAGGAAATGTGTCACTGAGGGTGGGCTCTTTGAAAATGCCAGGCCCAGGGGTTCACTCTTTCTTCCTGCTGTTTGCAGACCTGGATGTTGAAGTCGCAACTGTCACATCCGCCAAGCTTCACAGTGTGCTAATAATGGACTAAACCTCTGAAACTATAAGCAAGCCCCACTTAAATGCTTTCTTTTACAGGAGTTGCCACGGTCATTGTGTCTTTTCACGGCAATAGAACACTGCACTGACTAAACCAGGAGGTCTAGTCAGCAGGGCAAGAGAAGGCTCAAGACTTGCATGGGTGGCAGGAAGGAGAGAAAGGGACCCGATGGGATGGTGCCTTCTCCCTCCTGCCTTGAGCATGATAATGGCTGTCTCTGTGAGTGTTGCTTTGACGAGAGGCCAACAGTGATCCACCATTGCTCTGATTAGGCATGTGTCTGTCTGTTTAGACACAGGCTCTGTCTGTGTGGGTGGACACGGGCCAAGTCCTTCCAGGTGTTTAGACAGATTCATAGCTTTGAAGAAATTCTGGCTCCTTGCAGGGGGAAGCAGTGTCTAGGACCTAAGTCTGGAAGGGGGAAAAGGGCAGCCAGGTTCTAGAAGACAGTGAAGTGGTTTGGGTGGCACTTGGCAGTGAGTGAGGACAGTATGGTTAGGGGCAGGGAGAGGGGAGGGCTTTCAGATGTCCAAAGGAGAGAGAAAATTTGGTGAATGTAGGAACCTGTGAGGAGCTGGCAGGCCGTGGGGGTTGGTACACTGAGCGGTGGGGACCAGAAGAGGGTGGAGGAACAGGGTGGGAACCAGGGACTCTGAGTCTTGAGGCCTACAAGGGGGAGTAGATATGTAGCCCACCTGGCGGTGTCTTCCATGATTTTCTCACTTCTTCCTTTAGGGGCTGAGTATCCCCACCAGTTTCCCACTCTGCCTTCCCTAATGGCCGCCTGTTCCTCTCATTGCCACAGGAAGGGTGGTGTAGGACTCCCAGCCGCTCATCCCTCTTCTTCCCTCTCCCCTCTGTTCTCTCTGGAGGAGGCAGGCTCCATTCATGTGGCCTCCTTCCCAGGGACAGGAAGTATGTAGCATGTTGGGACATGCAAGGGCTTGCTGCCGGTGGAGAGTAGGCTAGAGAAACGCTGATGACCTACCCAGCTGCACGCAAGCCTGCCCCTGGAGGCTGTATTTATTCCCTAGCTCCAACCACAAAGGGCCACCTATTCGGCATTTAATAAACACCTGTGATGTTGAATGAGCTGTCCCTAGGCAGCACTGTCGTTTGGTAGTGCTAGGCCTTGCTGTGTATCTGAAGAGCTGACATATGTTTCAGAAAGCGGAGGTCCTGTCCACACATGGACTCGTGGCTGAGGTGTCATGCTGCATTTTGAGAAGGTGTACTAGCTAGACTGGAAAAAGTTGTAAATGCCCGACTCTCTGAAGCAGCTTGTTCCTTTCAGGCAGGAGAGCCCACTAAAGAGCTAAAGCAGCCGTGGGGACTTCTCCCTGGTGACTTCACTCTGAATGCTAGGCATCGACTGGTGATTTTTCTGTGAGACACAGTGACATCATCAATAGTGTTAGAGAGAAGAAATAAAAAGCCATGTTAATTTCAAGGTCCATTAAAACCCCGTTTGTTTGTTTTTTTTAAAGAAATCAATATTTCTTGGAACATAAATGGGAAAAAATTGGTAGGAGTCAAAATTCTATTCCAAACTTTTAAGTGTATGACCAGCAAGGGATGAAAATATTAGGGCCAAAAAAATAATAGAAGAACCCTGGAGTATTTAATAATCTTCTTCTACAATGTTATGCTCGGGAGTCAGCTATTCAAAACTCCAAGGGAGCAGATTCGTGGCACAGATGTTGTTTTCAATGGGAAGCTAACTTTGACCAAAGGAAGTGTCCAAAATGACAGAACTTGCTGTCTAATCAGGGCATGATGCCTCTGCCTGGGACGCCTGTTCTTCAGGGAGGAGGAAGGGGCTTTAACTGAGAGGAGGGGAGCATTATGGATATGAGACCCCCTCCCAGTCTGGTGAAGAGAGGAATCAAGAATCCTAATATAATTAACATTTGCTGAAGGAATCTTGCTCTTGCCCAGCTGCAAAGATCACCAGAAAACATAGTTTTAGAAAAAAAAAAATTATGTCCTAACCCCAAACCAGAGTGGCTCTTAGTTTTATTTTATCAGATTATAACCTCAATCTAAGGCACCTCTGTTTGAGGCACCCTGTCACCTCACTTATCAAAAAGAGACCAAAAAAAAAGTTGTTCAGAAACTTCAGGATGTCTTATTGACTGTCCTTTGCTTTACAGAAGCTTCTCAGTTCCGGGAGGTCCCATTTATTTATTGTTGCTCTCAGTGTCTGTGCTACTGGTGTTATATTTAGGAAGTGATCATTTATGCCCATGCATTGAAGGCTAATTCCCACTTTCTCTTTTATGAGGTTCAGTGTGGTCGGATTTATACTGAGGTCTTTAATCTATTTTGACTCGAGTTTTGTGCATGGAGATAGATATGGATCTATTTTTATTCTTCTACATGTTGACATCCAGTTATGCCAGCACCATTTATTGAAGATGTTTTCTTTTTTTCCATTGTATAATTTTAGCTTCTTTGTCAAAAACCAGGTGTTCATAGGTGTGTGGATTAATATCCATTTCTTCGATTCAATTTCATTGGTCAATCTGTTTGTTTTTATGCCAACACCAAGCTGCTTTCATTACTGTAGCTCTATAGTAGAGCTTGATGTCAGGAATGGTGATGCCTCCAGATGTTAGGCAGCCTACTGAATAGGAAAAGATATTCACCAACCCCACAGCAGACAGAGGACTGTCTCCAAAATATATAAAGAACTCAATTAATTAGACATCAGAATTCCAAATAATCCAATTAAAAATGGGGTACAGAACTAAACAGAGAATTCTCAACAGGAGAATCTCAAATGCCCGAAAGACACTTAAGGTAATGTTCAACATCCTTAGCCATCAGGAAAATGTAAATCAAAACAACTCTGAGATACCATCTTACACCAGTCAGAATGGCTAAGATCAAAAACACCAATGATAGCTTATGCTGCAGAGGTTGCCGAGAAAGGGGAACACTCCTCCATTGCTGGTGGGAACGCAAACTTGTGCAACCACTCTGGAAATCAGTATGGCGGTAACTCAGAAAGTTGGGAATCAACCTACCTCAGGACCCAGCAATACCACTCTTGGACATGTGTCCAAAGGATGCTCAATCATACTACAAGAACATTTGTTCAACTATGTTCATAGCAGCATTATTTGTAATAGCCAGAACTTGGAAACAACCTGGATGTCTCTCAACTGAAGAATGGATAAAGAAAATGTGGTACATTTTCACAATGGAGTATTAGCGGTATAAAACAATGACATCTTGAAATTTACATGCAAATAGATACATCTAGAACAAAACACATTCTGAGTGAGGTAACCCAGCCCCCGAGAGATAAACATGGTATGTACTCACTCATAGATGAATACTAGCTGTAAAGCTAAGGATAACATGTCTATAGTCCATGACCCTAGAGAAGCTAAATAACAAGGTGAACCATAAGAGAAACATATATAGATCTCCCTGGGAACAGGAAATAGATAAGATCTCCTGGCAAAATTGGGAGCATGGGGGTGGGGAGAGAAGAGAGGGTGGAAGGTGAGGAGGGAGGAGAAGAACTTGAGGGAAGGAGATAACTGAGATAGAGGAAGGACAGAGACAGAGAGCAAGGAAAGAGATATTTTAATTGAGGCAGCCATTATAGGGCTAACAAGAAACCTGACACTGTAGAAATTCCTAGGAATCCACAAGGATGACCCCAGCTAAGACCCTAAGCAATAGTGGAGAGGGTGCCCGAATTGGCCTTGCCCTGTTGTCAAAATTATGACTATCTTAAAACTCACCATAGAACCTTCATCTAGCAACTAATGGAGACAGGGCCAGAGACCTGCATTGGAGCACTGGGCTGAGCTCCCAAAGTCCAGTTGAAGAGTGGGAGGAGTGAGAATATAAACAAAGAGGTCAAGACAATGATGGGGTCACCCACTGAAACAGCTTACCTGAGTTAGCTCACCAACTCCAGTTGGACAGAAAAGGAACCAGCATAGGACCAAGCTAGACCTTCTGAATGTGGATGACAGTTGTATGGCTAGGGCAGACTGTGGGACCACTGGCAGTGGTACCAGGATTTGTCTCTGCTTCTTGTACTGGCTTTTTGGAACCCATACTCTTTGAATGGATACCTTGCTCAGCCTGGATATAGTGGGGAGGGCCTTGGACCTTCCTCAGAGCAATGTGCCTTGCCCTCTCTGGGGAGTGGATAGGAGGGTAGGGGGGGAGTAGAGGGAACGGGAAGAGGGGAGGGAGTGAGAACTGGGATTGGTATGTAAAATAAAAAAGATAGCTTGTTTTCTTTTAAAAATAAATAAATAAAATACAAGTGAGAAAAAACCAAAACCAAAACTTGGAGATGTAACCCGATAGCCACCCAAACAACTCATATGGCTCATGCTCAGACATGTCACTGTGGTCCTTCTCTGAGATGCCACACACATGTTCTCTGCCTGCTTCATTGTTTCTGAGCCTCTTTTTATTTTTAATAAACGTTCACCCTTGCTATACAGTAGGTGTTTGGAAATCCATCTCTTCATTGAAGCTAAGGATGCAGTTTTACCTGCTTCAATGTCCCTAGAAGTTAAGATAGCTCTTCAGGCCACTGCAGTTAACAGAATGGGACTGTGTCTCCAGATCCACTGTCACCGATGTGCCCAGCATCTCTGTGGGAATTTGTGACTCTTCTCACAACAGCCTGTGGAGTGTTCTTGATTGTTCTGCAAAATATATGATAGATTTCACCTTCCAGAGGATCTCTGTCTTGACACGTGAGAAGTGACTCCCACATCTCCTAGACTGTTTGAAGGCTACCTGACCCCAGCCTCTGATGGCTTGCTGTGTGGCAGTGGGCAGCAGACAGCAGACAGCGGACAGCACAGCTTCAGAAAGCTGTACGTACACACAGCTGTGTGCTACTTGTCCTGGGAGAGCTTGTGGCCTATGGTGTGCTGAAGGAAGGGGTCTCTCATGCCTGGTTTTGGGCATCTCAGCTACCGCGGAGAGTTATTGGACCCTCAGCTTTTATTACTCCCTTTTTCCTGACATCAGAACAGGCTGGACTTCCAGACACCTTTTGAAAGCCGATTAGGAATCTGTGGCGGGATTCTGTGAGGTCTCAGCACTGGCAGACACCATTGCTCCTCCCTGGGAACCTCACACAGCCCCAGGAGTTAAAAAGCGCAATGTAGAACACCTCTCTATAGAACAGGACAGAGAGTTCTGAGTGACCCAGAGCTCCTGCCCTTTGGCCTAGAGGAAGGCACACTGAGTAGATAGAAATCTGACGGAGGAGGTGTTTGACATCTTCACACTTGGGGTAGTCTGTAATCATAGCTGCTCAGAAAGCTGAAACAGGGGCATTGCGAGTTCAAGGCCAGCCTGGGCAACTCCCTAATCTCAAAAGGAGAAACAAGAGACTAAGAAACAGGTTGGTTGTTAAGCCCTTGCCTAGTGTGCTCAAAGCCAATCCTCAGCACTGAAAAATTCAACCACCAAACAAGGACCAATCTTTAGAGTGATTTTTAATGTCTTCTTTTGATGTGAAAACAGAGAGGAGAAATCATGGAGGCCAAGCAGAGTCACAGAAGGCACAGGTCTCTTTGGCATGGTCTTGTGGCCTCTGGTCACTTTTAGGTCCTCAAAGCTAGTTCACAGGTGACCCCAGTAGCCTTCATTCTCCTCTGACAAGAGACCTTTCACCAGGAATGTGCCACTTTTACTCACATTTCATGTGTCCCCTGGGACCAGACAGCTTTTGTGACCAGTGAGCCTAAAGTCCATGCAGTCTGGTTCCAAGATGAGCCAGCTGTGCCCACACTAAGGTGAGGGAAACTGCCATGTTTAGGGGGCATTTTCTTCTTTTGGGTAAGCAGAGATACCTCACTGACACGCGCTGTGGTAGGTCCTCTTCGGATCTGTTGGAGTCAGGCTGAGCTTGCCCCTACTCTTAGGCTACAGAAGATCTGGCCTCAGGGTTACCTTTGCCTTTGGCTTAGAAGCCTTTGCTAGGTCACAGAAAGAAAGCTTCAAGGAGTCGCCCCACACATCTTTCCAATCAGAAGAATTTGACTTGGTTTTCTTTGGAATGTAGCATTTGTCACCATCAGTTTCAGCAGCTGAACATCCAAGGCGTGGCTAGGCTCGCTCAACCCTGATGCGAGGAATGGCTAGTACCAACACATGGGACACAGACAGCATTAATTGATCCAATCCCTCACCAGCTCCTCCACCAAGCTCCCTGACTTTCTTCTCTTTCCTTTAATACTTGCCTTAGACATTTGGGATGGGGTAAGGGTGTTAGCATTGCTTAGACTTTTTCAAGTGCAGATGTATTTTTTTTAACAGTGCCCCCTGAATAGTAATACTGAACTTTGATAATTTGGTACGAATGATAAGGTTCAATGTGACAGCCTGGGCTAGCTGCCTGTCTTTGAATCTCAGGGAGCCACAGTCATGGCATTTCTCTGTACTCAGATGGCCTCTGTAGTCAACAGGGCACCAGGGGCAAAGAAGGCAAGACTACGAGATAGAAAGAAAGGAGCACTTTCCAAAGCTCCTCTGTGCCCATGTCTCTAGGACTCAGCCCAAAATACGGAGACAAAATCAGTTGTGTGTGTGTGTGTGTGTGTGTGTGTGTGTGTGTGTGTGTGTGTGTGGCCTGGATGGGATTTTCTTAATCTGGGAAACGGGTTTCAGGCCCATGAACTGCTTCATCAGATGGTAATGTGAAACCGATGTGTTCATCAATATTTATGAGCTGTTCTCGGACCAAATCCTCCTGTGAGTCCCTCTCCTCACTGCGTTCCCTTATCAATGCCATGAAACATCGGGGGAAGGAAATCAACGACAGCCAACAATGCCCACGGCTTTGAGGTGTCCTCACTTTCCGTGGTCTTCACCTCAGCTATTTACTTCCCACTTCGAAGATCTGCCACCCTCCCCGCCCTGGAAACTCTTGCTACACACTTATAATCTGTCCTGTCCCTGAGAAGAAAGGAAGAAAAGTAAGGAATCCGGGTTTTTCAGGCTTTCATTAATGCCACCATTCCCCTCAAAGGGGGTAAATGACAATGGCTATTTTGGAGTTTCTGAGAGCATCACAAGTCACCTGCTAACTGCAGAGCCAGATACGGTCTGGAGCCTTAAGCTCCTGATGGAACATTCCAGAACTGGGGAAGTCTCTCAGGGCCTGGGGTCTGGCATCCTCTGAGGCACTGACTAGTAATTGAGTGGCCAGGTCATGTGGGCCTCTCCACTGGAGATCCTGCATCTCAGAGAGAGGGAGAATTTGATTCCGGGAGATGATTACGTCTGGATGTTTCTTCTCATCCACAAAGCCCAGCTACCTGCCCTCCCAGGACCGTGGTAATGCTGAGGCAGGGGCCTGGATCACCCAAAACTACAGTGGATGGAGGAGTGAGATGTCCCTGTGTCTCGAAAAGTCATCTCTTGTTCTCCACTCTCTCTGCGCTCTTTTGAATGTGAATCTTAAAAACGAAGGGTGGAAAAAATAAACCCAGCCAAACCTGAGGTCCATGACTCATAGAAACTAATTTTTAAATACATAATTCTAGCATAAATTTACATATAAAGAAGGATCTTGGTTAGGGAGAAAAAAGTCCTGTTATCATAACATTGTGGTTGTCATACAAAACCACAGGAGGCACGTGTGCAAAAGTTATGGCTGCTCAGCAGCTAGAATTGCCCAGTTCAATGCCTGAGCAGATAGACTGATAGTCGGGACCCAGTGTAGACAAGATGAAGGTGCAGCCCTCCCAGACAGCACAGCCAGGAAGGTGATTATCAAACAGATAATTCAACCTGAGCTCTTCAGCTCCACTTTACACGTACAATTGTGCTGCACACAGGGCTCCTTTTGTTTTGTCTACCTTTGCTGTGATTTGTGTGTGTGTATACATGCATGTGTGGTTGTGTTGTGTGTGTGTGAGTCTGTAAACTTCGCAGAATTACTGATCTCACTCTGCAGGTGCAGTGTTGTGCCTGGGTACAGGGTGGGGAAGGGGTTTAAGTATAGATAGCCACGGTGGCCAGCAGACAACAGTATTGAGACGGTTTCTATGGCATGTGACTAGGGTAAGAGAAGGAGAGTTGTTTTTCAGAAGCTCCTCTAGCCTTGGAGATGAACTCGGGTAGTACCCAATACTCAGGCCACCGGTTTCTGAGATGAGAGACAATGAAGTATGCCATGAAGGGCTACTGATCAGGAGCACATTCATCCCTATGACATGATAACTCCACGCAACTCTCTGGGAATCTGGAATTTCCCGGAAAGGAACCCAAATGACCTCTACATCACTGGACAGTGTGAGATGATCTGGCTTGGCCCTGGGAGTCTGAGCTCCAAAGCACTGGGAGAGGAGAAAGGACGGGTATGTGTGTAGTGTTCCAAGTAAGCAGGGTTCCCTGGGACCACTACAGGCCTGGCATACCATAGCAGGAACCCGGGGCGAGGTTGCGGCTCTGACCTCCTCCAACCTAAAGCTAGATCTGGCTCTGGAGCTAACAGGAGAGCTAGGGATGCTATTAGAGCCTCATCTTCTCAGCTCCCCGTGAACATCTGGGACCACGGCAGCACTGCATTCCCAACCCAGGGCAACTGAGCAGTGTGAAGCACACTCTTGACCTCATGATGCCTACGGCTTCTAACCGGGGTGTCCTCCAGCTGCTTAGCATGGAGCACAGCCAGCTTCATTTTCAATTCCATCTGTGGGTTTCTGAGGATCTTTTCCAAAAGAACAACTGCACAAGACAAGGGGCTTTATGTGGGGGAATCTTAATTAACAGCTACCACTTTCTGCTTTTGTCTGTGACAGGCACCTATGAGTGGGGTCTGTGCTGTGAGATCACATTTTCTCACTGGGAATCTGTATGTATGTATGTATGTATGTATGTATGTATGTATGTATGTATGTGTGTATGTGTATGTGTATGTGTATGTATTTAAGACAGGTTCTTGCTATGTAACCCAGGCTGGCCTTGAACTCATGACCCTTCTGCCTTGGCCTCCTGAGAGCTAGAATTATAGGTGTATACTTGTTTTGGTGTCTCACTACATTCTCCTTTTAAGGCAGGGTGACAACTATGGGCTTTGTGTCATTCTTGTGAAGGTGGTTTGATGAGAAGTAGATCAGGTTGTGCGTTGCCACATGTCATGGTCAAGAAGAGGGTGGGAAAGTACCTAGAAAGCCTGGCCTTAGGACTGGGTTGCTTTGGCGAGGGTAGTAGGGACATCCTTGGAAGTATAATCTTAGGAAGGAGTTAGTGAGGCATCACCAGAGAACAATTTCAGTGCTTAAGTGATGGAAACCATTCGTTCAGGGTGGGCTCCCTTTAAAATTCAGTCCTGTCTCCGCTGGGTCTGCCTGTTATCAGACAGGAAGAAAGAGAAAGTTCATTGGTTGCATTGGGGGGCAGGGAGTGTGTGCTCACACACGCTCTCAGGCTTGGCAAGCTGCTGCTTTCTAGGTTTTACTAAAAACACTCTGGTCCTCAGTTCGTGGTACCATCCTATGACTGTACTGTCGAAAGCAATCTACAACTTCAGAAAATCCAAAACAGTGGAAAAGAAGCCTATGAAAGCCACCCCATGGCCGCCTCCAGATTCCGCTTTCAATACAAGCTATCAGTCCTCTCCCATTTGCTTTTGTGGACTCATATATTATAGCAATGATATTCACCGTAACTGCTGCATTAAAGGGCTAAGTGGCGGCCTCTCCTGATTAACATAGCAAGCTGAGGTTTCTGTGCTTTGGTTTCATACATAGAAAACCTTTTCATAACACAATGATAAGTATTATCTAAGTAGTGTGCACTCAGCTCAGTCATGTTAGTTTCCTTTTATGACAAAGAAACTTGGTGTGCACCCCTAGCCTGGTCCACTTACTTAACAGTCCTTCCCTGCCAGACATGGAATAGTTACATTTATTATGAAAACATTGCTTATATTTATCACCAGGTAAAATTCAGGCACGTTCTGTCCGAAGCTGTGGGTATGACAGGATACTGTTTTCCTATCATGACTTTGCCACCCTGTGGGACTGGATTCTAACAACTGTGAGCTTCAGCACAGTGCTTGGCCTGAAGTTTCTCTTAGCGTAGAATGAAAACAGATACAGTGATATGGGGCATCCCTCTGGTGTGCCAGTACCTTCCATCACATTTGATAAAAGATGCCCCCAAACCTTTGGTCTGACCAATTTTCCTATACAGTTTTCAATGGGACAAATTTAATTGTTGCATATGATTGAATTAATAAATTCTGCTATGGTTGGCTTCAATTTTAAGATTTTTGACCCTCTTTGGAAAATTTGCATTCTTTGTGGGATGAGGAATGACCCCACAAAAGCTAACTCACCTATTCCCTGAGGATATTTATGCAGGAAGTGTGCCTCTGTCTCCTTGGAACCCGCTAAGATCTTGAAGAAAACTTCACTCATGTCTTCTCCCTCTGCCTCAGACCACCTTTGCTAGCTTTTCTTCCTTTGCCATATGCAAATGCATGTATGTGCCTGCTGCTCTGGATTCACACGTGCATGTATGTGCCTGCTGCTCTCTATTCACACATACATGTATGTGCCTGCTGCTCTCTATTCACACATACATGTGTGTGCCTGCTGCTCTGGATTCACATGTGCATGGATGTGCCTGCTGCTCTGTATTCACACGTGCATGTATGTATGTGCGTGCTGCTCTGTATTCACATGTGCATGTATGTGCCTACTGCTCTGAATTCACACATGCATGTATGTGCCTGTTGCTCTGTATTCACACGTGCATGGATGTGCCTGCTGTTCTGGATTCACATGTGCATGTATGTATGTGCCTGCTGCTCTGTATTCACATGTGCATGGATGTGCCTGCTGCTCTG
>NC_022015.1:29256395-29259708 GCF_000317375.1 Microtus ochrogaster | reverse complement strand
CTCTGTATTCACATGTGCATGGATGTGCCTGCTGCTCTGTATTCACACGTACATGTGTGTGCCTGCTGCTCTGTATTCACATGTGCATGGATGTGTCTGCTGCTCTGTATTCACACCGCAGGTGCCCAGGTGCGGGTGAAGGCTTGAGGATGTAGGATCCCTCAAAACTGGAATTACAGATGACAATGAGTCCTAGACGTGGGTCCTAGCAACGAAATCTGGGTCCACTACAACCTCTGGGTCATATCTGCAGCCCTGATTTTAACCGTTTTTCTGTTGAATCATGCAGTTCCTCTATACTGGTCTTAGGCGCTTGCCTGTTTGAGGCTGTAGGAGTGGGCAGGTATCTCTATTATCTGAGGACAGAACTGCTTCATGTGGGCTTAGGGCTCTAATCTGTCTCCTTTTCATAGATTAGAATCCTGAATGTTCCAGTTTTCTGGACCTTTATAGACTGTCCAGTATGTCTGCATTTTACATGAGACAATGAAAGCCCATGGATTCATTCATTCAGAAATATTCTGTGTCAAATTCCTGTTGAGACTAACTCCAAAATCCTCATAAGCTACAGGAAGCACTTGTGGGTAGGGGTTGGGAATTATAGTTATTTGCTGGGGTCATATCAGAGCCTGTGACAAATGCCTACAGTTTACTCATGAGATGAGCTTGCTTTCCTTTAATTTCACAGTGATGATGGCTGCAGCCATTAAGGTACGTTCACCCAGTATTGTCCACCCTCAAACTGACACGGCTGTTTTCTCTCTCCTCTTCCTTTCCCAGGCTTGTAGATCTGGTCTCAACTTCAGGCCAACTACCTCTAGAGAAATAGCATCCTCCCACCCCTGGTTTATGTAAGTCATAGACAGATGCTGTGGATCAATGGTCTTTTATCCTGTCATTTGTATTATTTTTAATGAAATGCCGATTGGCCAGTAACCAGACACCAAGTATAGGCAGGGCGACGGTGACCAGGCAGGAAGTAGAGGAGTGGCAATGAAATTATGGGAAGAGGGAAGTTTCAGTCTGCAGTCGTCACCCAGACACAGAGAGAAAGCCAGACACAGAGCAACCAAGATGTGACTGCTTTGCTAAAAAAAAAAAAAAAAAAAAAAAAGAAAACAAGCCACATGGCTAACACAAACAAGAATTATGAATTATGGGCTAATATAAGTTATAAAAAAGTTAATAAGAAGCCTGAGCTAATGGGTCAATCAGTTTATCATTAATGTAGACCTCTGTGTGTTTCTTTGGGACTGAATGACTGCAGAATCGGGTAGGACAGAAACCTCTGTCAACAGTCAGAGAAGAGGCAAATCATTTTAATACACCTTGTAACTGGGTTTTTATTTTCGAGACAGGGTTTCTCTATGGTTTTGGAGCCTGTCCTGGAACTAGCTCTTGTAGACCAGGCTGGTCTCGAACTCACAAAGATCCGCCTGCCTCTGCCTCCCGAGTGCTGGGATTAAAGGCGTGCACCATCACCGCCCGGCTTGTAACTGGGTTTTACATGTTTCTTTTGTTTTTGTTTTTGTCAGTTTTGAAATAAGCTGGGCAGGAGGAGTGAAGTGTGTATTTCTGTCAAACCCCAAAACAGACAGCAGCTATGGTTGTAAACATAGGGCACTCTAGGTTGGGAGAGAAAATAAAAGGAAACTTGCGAGATAATGCACGAGACAGATTGTCAATAGTGCGTGGAAAGGCCACTTCACTTGATCGGCTGGGCTGCTTGGAGCAGAATTCTGATTAAAGAAGACATTCTGGGAAGAAATGCCGTGGACGGGTCGTCTGCACAGCACACTCCTCCAAATGAGTTAAGTGTGAGTCTTGGGAGTCCTAGACTGGCAACAAAGCAGGCTGTCCGACGGGCCAGAGAGACATGCTCTCCCCACTACACTAGCTCACTGGTTTGTGTGGACCTATGTGCCAGATACAACACAGTCAATAAAGCCAAGAAATCAGACGGTTTGAAACCATTTGGGTGCCATAGAAAAGCTGGGTTCCAGGAAGGAAAGGCTGTCCCTATCTAGTCCCAGTCTCAAGAATGATGGCGTGAAGAACCTGCCAGTGTACCTAGACCACAGGTTGAGCTAGTCAGATTCATCATGTCTGTCCCATGGCTTGTCAGCCCCCTGATCATGGCTCATTACCAGGCAACTTAGGGGGACACGTCTGTAGATAGTTGGTCTAAGAAAATGTAGCTTTCAATACCATCAAGTGGAAACTTCTAGAAAGAATAGATTCTTGGAACTACTCTCAGGAAAAATGCACCTGGTTCGGATTTCATTTGGACCATGACCCACTGGGCTCTGAGAAATGGAGCTCACTTTGGTAGAGCATCCCAGACAGGGTGCCTTAGAGGTACCGCAGCTGCAGCATTGAATGCTTTGACCCAGGTCCTCTCGCCCCACCCTCATTGCCTGGGGTTGCCTCATCCCAGGCCTTTCCCTTAGTCCTTCTTGTTAAACTCAGGGAGGACTCCATGAAGAATTTGGTGAAGAAATCCCAGCATTTTCTTGAGCAGCCTGCCTCGGCCACAGGCCAGCTGTGGAGCTCAGCTTGTACCTCTTAGCAGGGCTGCAACAATCACAGCTCACATGTCCCCTTCTGCCTTTCGGGGGCTTAGTGGCTTGTTTGGCTCATCTCATTACATAGCCATCAACACTTCTCAACAGATCTAGGTGGGGCTGGGGAGGACAAGTCCTTTCTACTGCCCCTGCCTTGTCATGGATCTATCTTTCCAGCCCCTCTTCTCACTACAGTTCTGGAAATCCTCCACATTGCTCTCACCATTGCCTTGCTGGTTAACAATAAGGAATCTGGGGCTGTTCTACTCTAAACGGACCAAGAGATCTTTGTCCTGAGACTCACCCAGTGTGGCATGGAGTTGTAAGGTTTTCTAGATGCTGCCAGCTGAGGCTTGTGAACACCCTCAAACAAAGCACTTCTGAGATGCCCTGAGGATGGCAGAACTCTCAGGAAGTAGCAAGGCAGGTCATGGCTCCCTCTCTCCCACATGCCTGTTTGGAGCCGTTTATGTAACCTTAGGATGCTATGAAGAAGGTATTCAATAGGAATTTGCTGAGGTGACATTTTTCTTGGAATGTCTTTCCAAAAATTCAGACGGGTGTATTGCAGCGGGAACAAAACCTCAATAGTCAGATTGGTCCTTCTGGTGTCTGACCTCCCCAACTATTTAGTAGCAGCACCAGCAGCAGCACCAGCACCAACACCAGCAGCACCAACACCAGCAGCACCAGCAGCAGCAGCAGCACCAGCAGCACTAACACCAGCAGCACTAACACCAGCAGCACCA
>NC_022015.1:29237230-29256295 GCF_000317375.1 Microtus ochrogaster | reverse complement strand
CAACACCAGCAGCACCAACACCAGCAGCACCAGCAGCACCAGCAGCACCAGCAGCACCAGCACCAACACCAGCAGCACCAACACCAGCAGCACCAATACCAGCAGCACCAGCAGCAGCAGCAGCACCAGCAGCTTCGCGAAGTTCACACACTTGCTAATGAACTAACAGGCTGTTGGACCCATAAGGCTCCCCCAAAGACTACTCTACCTTGATTTGGGGCTCTCCCCTACTGCAGTGCCCCAGGAACACACAGATCTCAGTGGTGTTGCTGGGAAGGAAGACAAGAAGCAGCCACTTCTGGGGCTAGGAAGGGAATTAGGACAATTTATTATTTCCCCATTGCACTGAGTAAATAGACTTTAAGATAAATTATTGGCGCCTGCAGCTCGCTTGATGCAAAACCCAAAAGCGAAAGCATGCTCTAATGAACATATGCCGGCCTGCCCTCCCCTTCGCACCTCACGTCCGCTATTAACTTTCTATGCACTCGGGACCTTTGGCTCTTGGCCTAAATAATACAAGAATAATTAGAATAATTACTGGGGAAGCCAGGTCAAATATACAAGGATCTTTTTAACCGCTTGGCTATCTTTATTTTTCAAAAGAAATGCTTAAAACCAACCAAATGCTGCTCCTTTCACCCAGAATAAAACCATTGCTCTGTGTCTCGAGCAGCCATTCGAAATGAAGTTATGGTAATTCCTGATTTCTGTACCATTCAAATGTAGCTAGTTTCTAGTTTGGGGCTTTTTTTTTTTTTTTTTTGGACTACCTGGAAGATGGAGCTCAGATTAGTCCAGCTCACTGAGCAAGTCACAAGGACTCAGGGACCTTGGCCACCTCCTCTGTCCTTCACTTAATTGTTCATAAAGGGATGAGGCAAAATAAACTCCAATCTTGTTGGGGCAAGGTTGCCTTGGAGGAGGAAAGTCATTGCTCAGTCCTGTGGTCCTCCCCATGCATCTGGCTTTGACTCCATCCATGGGAGAGGAGGATGGGTGATTTTGAATGCACATGGCTCGGGATAGCAAGGAAGGTTCCCATCGCCTCTACAATCTGCCATATTCTGCCCCTGCTTTCCTCCCCTGGGCCCAAGTGCTGCACAGAGAGAGCTCTCGTGTTAGCAGTCAGGGCTGGGTGTAGATTTCCACCTTCGACTTAGTGAGTCCTCTGCCCTGGCGTTGAGTGTCTCCTGACTGGCAGGGAACTCTGTTTCCTTATTTGCAAGACAGGGAGTGACAATTCCACCCCTGACACAGGGTGGAAGATGACATGCCTATATTTAGCCGAAAGCTTTACAGGAAACAGGCAATGAAGGGCATGTTTCTCTGATGCCATCACTGTGTATCCACTGAAATGGGGGGAGGTCAGGGCGGTAACTGTAAACTACCTTCTTTACAGATCTCAACTCCTCAGAGGACAGAAGAACAGAAGGGAAGGACCTGCACAGATGTGCCTCATCTAGGGGACTCCCTCGTCTCACACTGTCTCCTTTCTTAAAGACACACAAGCCCAAGGCCTCAGTCTTGTGCATGTCCTGTGAATCCATGTTTAAGCGTTTGTTGATGGCAGAGAATGATAGGAGGGTAGAATTCTAAGTGACTTTTCCACTTTTTAAAACGTAAAATGTTGAATAGATATGCCCTCAAGATGTCACAACAGGCCTGTCAGGCTTGCTCTCAACGAAAGGCACCAACAGAGACACATCGGTGGCGGGAGAAAATGTCCACCTGCTGGGCACATCTGGGAGGCAGAAGATCAGGGTGAACGCTTGACTTTTGCACACCCCACATGCCTCACGCTGAGTATTCTACAATTACCAAGCCCTGTCGTTCAGGGTCATGTGGGCTTAGGGGTTCTGAAGGTTCCCATGGTGATGGCGGGGCCTAGGAGGGTTCCCATGGTGATGGCGGGGCCTAGGAGAAGAGTCCCGAGATGGGAGTGAATCTTGCCCAACACTCCCCTCCAATGCCTGAGAGTCCCGCCTGTTCAGGAGTGAGTGATGGTTAATACCACCCGCTCAGCATAGCCAGGCAGTCATCCAGCCTGTCAAGGCCATTTTTAAATATTCCTCCTCCTCATTCTTCCATAATTAATAATTTGCATCAATAATGCCAAGCTTCCCACCTGACTCAACCATAAACTTGACAGACTCCCACAGGCACTCTGCGAGTTTGCGTCTACACTGAAGGCATCGCATTGAGAATTCACATCCACGTGGAAGCCCTGCCTGGTCCACACGGAGGCAGCTGGTTAGACAACCGGGCTTGGCGGTGCCCTGGATCTTATGGAGTGGCTACCACAGGCCAGAGCAGCTCCAACTGCATTCCCATTGCTGCAGGCAAGGAACCCGTAAACGTTCAAGGTTAATAAAAAAAAAAAAAAACCCAAACGGATAGGCTTAGAGTCTGAAATCATGTTCAGAGTTTCCCCCCTCAACTCCTCTCCGCGACCCGCTCGCTTACTCATGCCAATGGCACTCGGATCCCAGCAGCCCGGCGTGCAAACCACCCTCTGCTTCCCTGCGTGAGAGGCCCTCGATGAGTACTTATTCCCAAGCTGTCATTCTTCTGTAATTATCCACAGCCGGGACGCCTTTCGTTGTTTCCATATCATTTGGAATGACACAGACTGGATATTACCCTTGTCTGTGTATCGCACGCGCGCGCGCGTTGCTCCTCGAGCTTTGCAGCCGCCCTCACTCATTTGCATTTCGAAAGAGGCAGAGGCCTGACAGAGACTTTTTTTTTTTTGAGCTATTAGGAAGCACTTATTAGGAGAAATTGAACCGATCCATCCCCCCATCGTTTCCTTTCTCATAATCATTATTTCTACAAATTCTCTGCACCTTCCAAAAATTCTAGGGCATGCTGTCGGAAGAGATCAGGGCTTCTGAGCGCATTATTCGCTGGGGTTAATATAGCTCCAGGTACTAATGGGTCTTTCCTTAAGGTTTTCTGGCAACTCTGGAAGGACTGGCTAGAGGAAAATGGCTCTCTGTGCTTCTAGAATGTACACTGGGGGTGTGTGCATGGTATGTGTGTCTATAAAACGTGGAAGATGATATTACATAGATTGTGCTGCTCTATGTGGGTGAGTCATGCATGCAGAATGCAACTTGATACATGTGTGCACGGACATATGCATGTCTGAATAGATGCGCACACACATGCATTGCAGGTGTAGCGTACATGTGCATAGATGGATTTGCGTCCTGAACAAGGAGTCGGTGCGTTTGGGGAGGCCTGCTATTCCTTGTGCATCCAGATATTCCTTCTGAGGTAAATTGAATAAGCTCGGCTTGGGAGCAGAGACAACGCAGGGCTTGGAGTCTTCCCAGCCGCCCTCTATTACAATCCTGGCTTTTCTAATTAGTCATTTTGGAGCTGTTTAAAAATACCTCCGTGTCAGTTGCAGAATCCGATTCTTCACTTGTTCTCAGAGCAGGGACAGCACAAAGAGAGGTTTGAAAATCCTGCCGTCTGCCCCCTCACTTTCTCCTCCTTTCCTTCTCCCTTCCCCATTGCTTCAGCATTCCTGTCTCTCCCACTCTACCCCAATGGATTCTCCTCCCAGCTGCCTCTGCTAGGATTACCTCTTGTTCCTCTCAGGTCCCTAGGTCATCCTGGATAGGGCTCTCCTGGCCAAAGTCCTTGTCCTCTTGAAACCCAGGGACTGCTACAAAATCTAGAGATTGCCATCTTTCAGATGGAGCAGGAAGGGTATGCAGCCTCCAGCCATCTCCCCGTATCCCAGGCAGGCCTTTTCTCGGTCTGCCGCTGGAATTCTTCCCAAGGGCAGGATAGCGCCCAGCTGGTCCTGCTGCAGATTCTGTTTTGCCTCCACCTCCTTCATCAAAATGCTTTAGAGTCATCTTGAACTGCCCTTCTGCCCTTCTGTGTCACCCCAAAAGCACACTACAGAGCATAGGAGCTGTCTTGCACGGCACAGGTCCTGGGCATCACCTACAGGCCACCAGGCAGGGCATCATAGCTCTCTGGTGGGATGAATGTGCCCTCGCCTCACCAGTTGAAGGAGCGGGTATGGGGACTCCTAAGGATATTCCCACAATGCCCTGGGGAACACCCACGGAACAGGGAATTGATTTGAGTATCATCATCATTATCCATTATTATTTATTGCATGCCCGCCGGTGGCCCTGGCACACTCAGGGTTTAATGTTTCAATAAGACCTTATTTGCACAGTTCCCACCAGGGTCCGAAATTTCAGTCCTCATCAAAATTACCTTGTATGTGATGCTTTAGTGATTTTTAGATTCCTGGCAAACCTTTCTTGCCTTTCATTTTGCAGGCTCTTTACACTTCTCCTGAAAGCACTCTTTTTATCTTTTTATCTTCTTTGAAATACCGCTCAGAACATTCCGGTCTTTTCGTCCTCTGCACGTTCTCTTGCCATCTCGTGTCTTCTATTCCAACTGTCCCATAAGGTTACGTCCAGGCTTCCCAGGGTAGGCAGATGCCACAGCTGAACTTCTCTTTCCAGTCTTCCTTCTACCTTTCCATACTATATACGTTGTTCTAGGTGGCTTGCTTATTCGTACTACAGGGGACCTTACAGAGTGGGGGAGCTTGTCTTGGGCAAGGACCACAGAGGCTGGAATGAAAGGGAAGAGGGCTTTGGGGGAACGGGCTGGGGCAGTACTGCTTATCCCAAGAGAAGGTCCTACCCACAGAGCTTCTGGTTTACTTCTGGGTTGCTGGGGATTGCCCTCTGATACTGGGTGCAAAATTTCAAGTTGAATTTAAGCAAATTAGGCTTAACGCGAACCAATAACCATCTCCAAGTTCATTAAAGAGTTCCCGGACACTGCTTTATGAGCCTTTATTGTTTAAGGGAATCTTGACTGCCCGTCTCTGAGCAGTTCAGATAGAAATGCCTTTAACAGTGCAGTAGACCCAAATGCACGTATTTATTAGGATGTAGCGGCAGGCACATGATAGAATATTTTTTTAGACAAAATTTCTTTATCACCGGGAAAAACGCAGAGTGCGAAGCGACACCCCCATCCTTTAGTCTCCGTCTTCGGCAAACTTCGTCTAAATAAGGCAGAGACAAGTGGCTGCAAATTACGCCACGCTGCAGCCAGGGGAGGTCGGCACAGCCCCATTTCAAGGGCCGTTTATCAAACGCTGCTGACTGGCATGTGCTTTCTTCAGATCTGAGTAGATCACACGGTATAAGCAAGAAGAATGGTAGCATCAAACAAACACCCCCTTCCCTCACTTTTGGGATGCAACCTAGAAGAGGAGCCTCTCTCTGCCCGAGCTCTGTGATCCCCTCTAAACTGCAGCTGCCCTTGGGAGCGGTACACTCAGGCTTCAGAGAAAAAGAATTAGTGTTTCATTTTCCAAGACTTGTCACACCCCACCTTAATGAGCACTTAAAAGAGATGAATGTGCCGGGAACAGAAAGATTTATTTGAGATATTTAAATAATCTCTCTCAGCTCTAGCTAAGCTGACACCCTCAGCTCTCGCAAGGATATTTTTTTCTGTTATGTTTCCGATAGCGTCCAGTTGGAAGTTTGTCACCTGTCCTGCCTTTGTGTGGCACAGGCCTTGTACGCTGGCTGGCACTCAACAGGAAAGCTTCGGAAATAATTCAGATCGAAAGGCTTCCGTGTCCCCTCCTTCCTTGGCAATCAGATCAATTAAGAGATTGATTCATTACATTTCCCAATGTAAACAATTAAACAAATATCTCATGAATTTCACGCCAAAAAAAAAATGAATAGTACTTCAGACCTTCTGTACTTTATAACACACTGGAAATCCTTGTGAGAGTTATGGAGCCGTCCGTTACAATCAGCCATGAAGTACATTACAAAGGTAATATGGGTTTAAGAAGGAACTACCGCAGAATGTATATTTTCATTATCAAAAACGTTAAGCCATTTATCCCGAGGAGTCAGAATAATCATTAATGGCTGGGAATTTATGGTGCCAGATCTTAAACTAATGTGAATGACGCCAGGTGTTACTAATGGCTCCGGCGAAATGTGCCAGTGTCAGAGACTTCTACTAAATCTGGGGTAATAGTCGGATGCTTAATCTGGACAGATGAGTAGCAATTTAACTGACACATTGATTGGATTCTGTAGGTTTAAATGGCACCCATTGTGAAGCCCACGGTCAATCAGCAATCAGAGGACGACTTAGAAGTCATTCTCTTTCCGTGAGCCTGGCCCCACGGGTATGAGGGTGGCTTAGAACCTCCTTGCACAAGATTCCGTTTTATAAAAAAACACTTGCAGCTACCTCTTTTTGACTTACACAATAACAAACCTCCCCTGCTAGCTTTTAATGCTATATTGAAGTCTTAGGACATCCTCTGAGCTAGGGCTGATGGTCCAGGAGTATGTAGATGGGAGAGGCGAAGCCAAACAAATATTTTGATTGACTCCACCCTGTGCTAGTTTAAGAAACGTCCCAAGGAGCTAGTGAGCTAGCGGGCTTTGTTCTGGTTGGAAGACTTTGGCTTCCTTCCATCCCTGCCACCAGATTACTTCTGTCCCCTACTGTGCCTTCCTGGTGGGTGGGTGACTTCGGTTGAATGCAACTGAGAAGAGCCTTTTATGATTCCAAGAGGGAAGTCCTGAGTGGAACAGGATCTTCCTGGGTTGAGCTGAACCCCTGGCTGTACAGGGTGCCTGTGGGCTGGTGTAGCAGGTGCCTCTTCCCGGCCTCCGCTCTCACCATCATTCAGACTGACCACAGGCATGGCCAGACCCACTCCCCTAGACACGGATGTTCCTGACTGTTGTCAACATCCTTTGAAAGCACATAAAAATAAATTATCCATAGGTGTACCTGTCGGGAAGATAGATTTGGTGCATCCGACTGTTGCAAGCACTTCAAATGACAGGGGCGCCTATCATGTTCCCGTAATAGGGTCAAACAGCTGGACAGGGATTTAGCTCTCAGCAAGGCCAGAAGGGCCGAGCTCTTGTAGGGGAGGATGAATGGAGCCTGCGGAGGCAGCGGGACCTGTTTATTACAGCGTTTTTCTGCTTCACTGCAGACCTGTAATGAGCGGCACGCAGCTGGATTGACGGTTGCCCTCTTGCGTCGCATGCTCTGCAGAAAGTGGGTGAAGGCAGAGCCGTCTGCTTGCTGACCTATCGCTCTGCCCCATCAAGAGTTCAATTTACTTCTCTGACAAGTGGCGACGAGGCAGTGTGGGCTGCTTTTGATTGGCTCATGTAGGTTAAATAAAAACATGCTTTAACGAATATTTCACAACTCCTTGTCTGGATCAGATATTTTAATTATGGCACTTGCGTTCCATATGCTGAGAGGGGCCCCTTCTTTTCCAGAGCCTTCCATGGATGTCTGTGGAGACTTTGGTTTCAAAGGAAAACGGAAGATTAAACGAGTGAGCTGTGTAGATGGTGGGGGTTTTGTAGAGCTGGTTTGGTCTTAGTACGTGTGAGGTGGGAAAGTGAGTTGGACTTTCACTCCAGGGTGCCACAGGAGGCCAGAGGTACATTCTGGCCAAACTTCACTTTGGGTCTTCTGCCTTGATCCAAAGGGTAGACACTAGACACACTGAACAGGGTGCCACCCCTGAGAATATGCTAGAGGGGTTTGGAGACATGGCTCAGCAGGTAAGAGCACTTGTTGAGTAAGCATGAGGACCTGAGTTCAAAACCTAAGAAACCAGGTGCTTGTGGGGAGGATCACTGGGGTTTGCTGGCTGCCAGCCCAACTCCGGCTTCAGAGAGAGTACCTGTCTGAAGGGAATGGAGTAGAAAGCGAGAGGGGAAAGTCAGGGTCCTCCTCTGGCCTCAGGAGAGCTAATGTTCTCTCCTGGTCTCTGTGCAGGCATGGGTGTGTGCACTGTATGCACGTACAGACACACGTGCTAATATAACACACACACACACACACACACACACACACACACACACACACACACACCAGAAATTGCCAGAGGCCCTGGACAAGCACTCCACATAAAACAAGAATTGTTAGAATTGCAAGAGTTGGAGTCTCCATCTGACTATCTAGGGCACTACAGAATGGGTGCTGTTATATTTTCCTCCTTCCTGCTCCAAGAAGGAAGAAAATGTGACAGGCAGGACTGAAAGGTGTCCTCATAAAGTTTCTATCCTGCTGGGTGAGGCAAGGACATCAAAGCCACAAACAGGAAGAAACAGGTAGGAGGGATGGGGAAGAGCAGCCCCACTTGCCTGTTCCCAGTGTTCATTCCAACATCAACACCTTGGTATATATGGCCTTAACTCAGCTTCCTTCCTGGTGAATGGATTTCCATGGGTCACGGAGAAGAGCTGAGGGGAATGTCAGCAAAGCCAAACTGAAGGAGAGCCCAGGACCAGTGCCTGTGTAAACCTCCATGGCTGTCAGCACCCACACAGTTTAGATGAGTCACTGTTAGATTCCCATACTGGGAAAAAGCACCCTGGAGTGTCCTGGGACTGGCTCAAGAGCCCAGCAAATGCTGAAGAGGGAAAGATGCTCCGCCATGCCCCATGACACAGACAGGAAGGGAAGGCATCGTCAACACAGGCAAAGCCTGTGTAATAGCGAGATTCGTACCTACAAGTTACTGAATAGAAAGCTCATTTCCAGTGCTCACTGCAAACTCTTCCCTCTCTGAGACTGTTTCCAGTGTTAACTGTCAACACACCCAATATGATCATCTGCCACTGTTTCCGGTGCTCACTGTAAACCCCTCCCCAATACCATCCTCTGTCACTATTTTCAGTGCTCATTGTAAACCCTTCCCCAATATTATCAAGTTACTGTTTCTAGTGCTCACTGCAAACCCCTCCCAATCCCATCCTCTCTCACTGTTTCCAGTGCTCACTGCAAACCCCACCCCAATACCATCCTCTGTCACTGTTTCCAGTGCTCACTGCAAACCCCTTTCCAAATACCATTCCCTGTCATTGTTTCTCGTGCTCACTGCAAATGTCTTCCCCCTCTGTCATTGCTAGCCCCCAGGTAGATAGTGCTTGTCTAGTATATGTGAAGCCATGGGTTCCATCCTCAGCACAGCACAAACTGGATGACTGTGGTGGTGCACACCTCTCTAATGGTGGACAGAGGAGGATCACATATCCAACATCACCCTTAGCTCCATAGCAAGCTGAAGGTCAGCCTGGACTACATAAGACTCTGCTATCAACAAGAAAACTAACTAATGCACTTCGAAACATTGAGAATAGGCGTCAGTGATAGTGAGATCCTCCACTGCAGACCCTAGAGGCTGCCCTGTGATAAACACTCCATGGAGCTCTAATGGCTCTCAGAGTATGTGCACATCTGCACCTGTGCAGGTGACGTCGCCCTAATATTTGCTTTGTATTGACTTCTGTCATTTCTCCATAGAAGCTCTCTGCCATTGACAGGGACGATTCCCCCACAATGCTGTAAATGGGTGGAGCTCATTTCAGCTTTGTACCCACAGCCAGTGACACTCATGGGCCAAGCCGTTGTGTATTTGTAAGCATGAGCTCCAGTCACAACATGGTGCATAGGGGGGGTCAGAGATATAGTGAGGCTTTCCTAGCTGTACTGCTACCAGGTGTCGGACTGTGACTGCTACGCCCGGAGGCAGTACCCATCATGCAGTGTTAGCTACATCCAGAGGCAGTACCCATCACGCAGTGTTAGCTACATCCAGAGACAATTATCCATCACGCAGTGTTAGCTACACCCGGAGGCAGTACCCATCATGCAGTGTTAGCTACATCCAGAGGCAGTACCCATCACGCAGTGTTAGCTACATCCAGAGACAATTATCCATCACGCAGTGTTAGCTACACCTGGAGGCAGTACCCATCACACAGTGTTAGCTACATCCAGAGACAGTACCCATCACGCAGTGTTAGCTACACCTAGAGGTAGTACCCACCATGCAGTGTTAGCTTTCTTTTGTCTTTGAGGATTTCCAGTTCTCGGCTTTTCCATCTTTTAAATCTTTATTTGTCATCTTTATATATGCATGCATGTTCCTGTGTGAGTTGACGTGCACCATGTGTGTGCAGAAGCTGAGGAGGACAGAAAGCAGCACCAGGCCCCCGGGAACTAGAGTTGCAGAAGGCAGTAAGGCAGCAAGTGGGTTCTCCAGTGAGCACTCAGCTGCTGACCCATTTCTCCAGCCCCAGTTTCTCCACCTTTAATAGAAACTAATTAGAAAGGATAATGTCTAGGTCTGCCACCTAGTGGGTGGGGTGTTAGATACAGGTGTCCAGCCAGTGCTTGATGTGGCAGAGCATTTCCCAATGACCACAGAGAAGGCCAGCATGAAAGGAGATCACCTATTCCCAAAGCATTGAGGTTAAGAAGAGTAGACAGATGATGAACATCGGAATGTTGTGTCTGAAGATCAAGTTCAGCAGGCCCCCACCCTGAGGTACTCATCTCCAATCATTGCTAATGTTCCTTGGCAAAGGAAAGCATGTTCTTTGTATCAATTCCTTTATGCATCAGAGATGTACATACCATATATATATATATATATATATATATATGGAGAGAGAGAGAGAGAGAGAGATACATACATACATGTAACACATATGTATTCTATCCTCTAAAACATACAAATACAGAAAGTGGAATCCATGAAAAGCTCACTCTTATGCATGTCAAAAGCACAGAGGTACCAACTGAAAACCCTGACAGCCAAAGATGACAAACTGACAGTATCAAATTACAATGAAACCATATAATAAATACCATAAAACCATACCGATGAAAATAAATAATGCAATAATAAATGGACATAGACAGTCTGTGATGCAAAACCACCCTGAATACATTGGCTCCACTTCTACAGAGGTGGAGTGTGGCCAATGCTCTCCTCTTCACCTGTGGCCTGCATCCAATCTCTTCCAAATGTGAGGGGATGGGGAACACGTGGCAGAGATCTTGCCACGGAGACATCTGACAACATGCAATCTTTGGGGGATGTAGAAGGCCATTTCGTTCTCAGAGGGCAGTTGCATCCATCCTTGTGGTTTTAAAAAATGTGGTTGCGGTGATTTCAGCAGGTGTCTTCAGCTAACTGCCACGTCCATAGCTGTATGCTTGACAGGTCTACTGGTGATGAGCTCTGCCTCCATGTACTTATTCCTAATCCAGTGATTGTCAACCTGTAGGTCACAACCCCGCCCCCCACATGGAGTCTCATACCAGATTTTTAAATTACGATTCACAACAGTAGCAAAATTGCAGTTATGAAGTAGCAATGAAATCATTTTATGGTTGGGGGTCACCATAGCATGAGGAACTGTGTTAAGGGTTCAAAGCTTTAGGAAGGTTGAGAACCTCTGTTAAACCATGTTAAACCATGGTCCCTTACCCATTCCGAGGAAAATATCAGATCAGCGACAACAGAGGGACATTTTGTGACATTCCTGACCAGCTCCCTCTAAACTGACAGGGTCATCTAAACCACAGAGAGCCTGAGAAAAACAGACATGAAGACTAATGTGGAGCCCTGGAGGAATCTTGCAACAGAAAAAGAATATTGAACAGGTTCTGAGGGATAAATAAACTCTGAAATAGATGACACACTAATTCTTCAATTATGAGCTGGTGCTCATGAATTATACCTGATGTAGCGTACAGTGCCAAAGTGGTAGCAGGAAGATGAGCACAGTGGTCGTGGAAGCCCTGAGCCCTCTGTACAATTTTTGTGGGTATCTAAGGCTTTTTAAATTTTTTTCAAATCCATTTGAAGAAAATAAACAAGTGGAATTATATTTTTAAAAAGGTTCTAGTTCTTTCTCCTGAGGTTGGCTAGTGTGTTACGATACCTTTTCAGCCAAAAGCTAGCCTAACTCTAAGAATATGCACAGTATAGTAACTTCCTAGAGTCTCCGTAATTCAAGTTGACTGGGCTGTGCTCTCCTGCGTTAATCTCCTATTCTTTTCATCGAATCTCAGGGCTCCCAGTGCTTACACCGCCACAATTCATGCTGGGGAAAATAATTATGTGCAGGCTATTTTTTTTTTAAACTTAAGATGAACATCCTTGGTTGGAATGTCTAGATCAAAGATACCACAACTTTTAGTACTTTCGATCATCCTTGAACATTGTAGAAAGGCTTGCTCCAGGTATGGCGTTATCATGTGCTTTGGAGAAGTGAACCACTTTAGCTCACCCTAACTGCTGTGCATCAGATGGCCACGTCTTTTGGTTTCTTTAACAAAAGGAACTAACTTTACCCCATTGAGCTGAGTCCAGACTTCTCGATTATCCGCCTTAGTTGGACTGTGAGCTCCATCACAAGGCTGTGGTTTGGGTCACAGCAAATGTGTGTGAACTGAGTGAAGGTCCTGTAAGGATAAGCTGTTCTTTCATACTGTTGGCAACCGGCAAAACGGATCCAAAGAGCAAACCGGAAAGCTGCGCCCCTGGAAGGCTCTGAGCAAGATTGGGAGAGCCTGTCACACTCCCTGGTGGCAGGCACTGTGAGGGCGGGTGACTCTCAGTCATATGAGTTTCTATGAGTCTGTGATCACCAGGGACGAGACTGGCCGTGGCTCAGAGCTGGCCTTGGATGGAGACATTTCTAGTCCCAGGATTGGTACCTTGGCCTTCTTGTACCTGCTTCTTTAGCCCCATGAATTGCCCTCGTAGCCAGGTGACCCATCGGAGATGACCAGGTATCAGCAAGCAAGCCTGTGTCACACAGGAAATGGGAAGCCCAGCTCTCCACAGTGTCCCTGAGCTTTCCCTCCACCGGACTCCCAGGGACTGGGGGTGAGCCTTGAAATGGCAGGGAGGAACTTGGTTGAGAAGTGGCCAGAGGAGAAGGGCTTTTCTCATTAACTGGCTGGAGTGTTGTTGCCCAGGAGAAGCGCATAATTGCTGTTTTTAATGGGGTTGATTTAGCAACAACAATTTTGCAATTTTCTCTTCTCCCCAGGGCTGTCACCTGGGCCCTTGAACACCTGGGAGAGAGGGAGGGCTAGGGTTGCTTGGGGTCTGCCGAGCGGCCCCCTGGGGCTCCAGGCCAGCTGGAGGGCAGGGTTGTGCTCCTCAGACCACCTGGGGACCAATTAGCCCCAAGCTGCCTCTGGGCCCTAAGTGCTGGAAGGGGAAATAGAGTTAGTGTTTTCCCTTGATGCTGGGTTCCTCATCTGGCCCCTGAGCAATTCCTCACTGTCCAGCCTTTCCAGGGACACCTACATGTTTCATCCAAAATCTGTGAGGGAAGGGAAGGCTGGGGTTGGAGGCTTTGAAGGCCAGTTTTTAGGACCAGGGAAGCAGTGCAGGGTGGTCCACACCCACAGCTCAAGCTGCCTGAGCATGCTCACCGAATGGCAGGAAGTGAGTCTGGGACTCTCTGGACATCTCACCAACTGAGACAACACATATTGTCTCTCCTTTGGTGTTAAATGAAGGATTGTGTGAAGAGACCGAGGGATTTGGCCACCTGGCTCCAGTGGGGAGGATATGGTAGACTTCTGTTTCTGGAAAGGCCTTTGAATGGGATGGGAGGAGGCAACCCTACTGTGGGGAGAGAAGGGACCAGCCATATGGCCTTGAGGGTCAGCGTGCTTCCTGGGCTCCAGCACTGGGAAGCCCATCTTGGGAGGCACACAGCCCCTGGCTTCCTTCCTGTAATCCTTCCTCCTGGATACTCTCCTTAATGCTCTCTCTGTCCCGAGCTCTGGCAGGAGCCACACCCACACCTGGTGAGCTGCAGCTGGACCAAATGTGGTCTTCAGAAGCTAGGAGAACCTAGGACCTCTGTGGTAGACAACAGTATCGGGTCTCTTACACCTTATCTCCCTTCTGGTGGTCACTTCACAACTCAGCCAGCCTCTATGGGTCCTGGGTGGGCCTATGAGGATCTTTTTGTTGTGATTAAGAAGCACTGGTGGGCTCTGCTTTGCTTACTATTGTGAAACAGCTTCTTTGGAAGTCACTTTTAGGAAGGAGCCATGGACCAGACACAGGACATCTTGCTGCCCAGAAGAAAGCATTACAAAGTAGGAGATCAAGACTGGTGCTATTTGCAACTCTGACCAGGGCCAGTAAAGAGAAGCAGGAGGACAACTTGTATACAAAGGTGCATTGGCTAAGGAAAACCCATTTCCCTTCTCTGGACTCTGGCTTGTCCGTCTGGGTACTTCTGTGCAGTCTCAAGTGTGTCATTCCGCCTGGACCATGCTCCAGAAGGAGTGTGCCTCTCTAGTAAGGCCAGGACCCAGCAGCCTCTGAGGAAGGTATGGGGACAGAGCTTGCTTCTGTTTTGTTCTGGCTTCAGAAGCACCTCCCAGCAGGGAAGCCTGAGTTGCAAGATGAAGCCTGGATTTTTGTATCCATGGAAGGACTGGTTACATTGTCTTAGGTGCAGCAGACAGGTTCTTCCTATGCCTTCATGCAGGGCACACCATCCTTCTTGTGTTTCACAGATCTCTGCGTTCCTTGCACATATGCCATCCATCGCAGTGCATGAGGGGACACAGCAAGACTCCTCTTCATTTTTGTCCCTGTGGGGCTAAAGTTAAGGGCAATCATTTTAGCTCAGGCCTCAGCATCTCCAAACTGTCCCAATTTCCAAACAGAGAGCTTGTGTGGGAGAGTCTTCTGTTTTGTGTTGATTTCATTGGTTAATAAAGAGACTGCCTTGGCCCTTTGATAGGACAGAATATTAGGTAGGCGGAGTAAACAGAACAGAATGCTGGGAAGAAGGGAAGTGAGGCAGACGCTATGCCTCTCCTCTCTAGGGAGACTGCCATGGAGCCAGCCACCAGGTCAGACATGCTGAATCTTTGCCGGTAAGCCACCACCTCGTGGTGTTACACAGATTATTAGAAATGGGTCAATCAAGATGTGAGAATTAGCCAGTAAGAGGCTAGAGCTAATGGGCCAAGCAATGTTTAAATGAATACAGTTTGTGTGTTGTTATTTCAGGTGTAAAGCTAGCCGTGCGGGAGCCAGGCAGGATGAAAAGCAGGCCTGCTCGCCTCATCACTACAAGTGCTCTGGCTACCGTGGGCACCACAGAAAGGAACCTATGCAGTTCAGTCCAGGTCCACCTTCCTCCTGGACAGGTACTTTCCCATAGCTGCCCCTTCTCCTCGTCAGTTGGACAGGTACATCATGTTTGGACCCAGGGATTCAGGTCAGCTGTGGGGAATACCAGCCCTGAATTCTCGAGATTCTATTTATTGTTTTTACATGGGAGGAAAACTCTTTGGGAGGTCTGGAGGCTGCATGAAGTTGTTGGGGTCTGAGACCTTCCCCTAGTCACAGTCAGGGGACACATCTCCTTGTAAAGGAAAGGAAAAACAGGTCACAACACCCCAGGGTGGACAGTCCCTGTAGGTTCTACCTCAGCACACTCCCTTGACTGGGCCTTGTGAGGCTGGCACCGTAGGCATTTGCAGGCTGTGTCTACTTTTCTGTGACATTCAGAAGCCAGCTTGTGTGAGCCTTGCTTCTTAAGAGGCACACTGAGCATCATGGTCCTACCAGGAACACGAGAAACAAATCTTGAACAGAGGGGAACTGTCGGAGGCTCTACATGCAGTTCGCAATTACCAGAGGTTCAAGGCTCTGCAGCTGGTGTTGGGCTTCCAGCATAGCCTCTCACCTGCTCAGAATCTAAGCTCCTTCCACTTAAATAGCAGCATATTAGGACCTCTGTGTTGTCATCTGGATCTGGGGTAGAAGGGAGTACAGTTGGTTAGTGCCACTATGGTACAGAGGGATGTCAGAAACAGGAGTCCGGAGGCATAAGAGGTAAAAGGAAAGAGTTGTTATATTCAGTTTATGTGGAAGGCTAGCACCAGATCCTCAAGATCTGGAAAGGATTGCAGGATCCTTTATCATGTCACCACCAGCTTACAGCCATCCCTTAAACACTGTAGCCCACCCATAGCTGAAGTCAGCCGGAAGCAACCTGTTTGACTTCAAAGACAGTGAGCCAGCTGAGCATTCTTTGGTGAGTTACACATTCCATGCCTTGGAATTTCTGATGTTGTCAGGCCCAGAGCACACCTAACTCGGAGCCAAATACTCTAATGCCGAGAATTAGCTTAAGAACACAAGAGACACTGGGAAGAGACAGGGATGTTTAGGACTTACTAATTTAAAGGGTCCAGTCCATGCTGTGGGAACATAAAGGGATGTGTCTCACTGGCGAGTGCACGAGCCACCTTTGCCTTGCACATTTAAAATATCCCAGGTATCGTAACTGACATGATTAACTCCATATTAGCAAACCATAAACCTTTTGCCTTTCCTTTGTTTGAGCTGAGGGAGAGAGAAAGAGAAAGAAGGAGAGGGAGAGGCCAATTATTTTAGCCAAATGTTGACCTGTTAAGCCATGTGATCATATTTCTCCGCACAGTCCACATGGGAACTTTTCTCTTGCAGCGCAATCCAGAAAGGTGAGCGTTTACAGAACACAGAACGATGACGTCACCCGGGCAGGACAAGCACCTTGGAATATGTGAGTACTGAGGCTGACTCAGGATACCGGGACTCTAAGTAGACTTTTCCTTAAGATAAGGCATAGCGTTGCAGGCATGAAACATGTGGAGGCACTGTGTGAAGTACTCAGCCCTCGTAAAAGGTCTGCAGTTTCCCTGTAAGCCAATGTGTTTTTATGCCTTCCAGTTAGCTAATGGATTGAGCAAACTGTGGCATATCCATGCCAGAGAATACGGCTCAGCCACGAGAAGGAACAGGCCACCGATACCACATTTCAGAGCATCAGACTAAGTGAACAGAGCGTCGGTTTCGGAAGGTGACCTGTGGTAGGGCTCTAGCTGTTCAACGCTCTTGAAATGATGGAATCACAGACATGAAGGGCACGTGGGTGGTTGTCATAGTGTGCAGCATTAAATACCCATGCGCACCAAAAGCCTGGCACTTTCAGGTCGGCTTTCCGGCCAAGTCTGCACCACTCACCAGTGAGTCGGGTCTGATGTGGAAGCCGGTAGTTCTGGTTGGATCAGGGGAGTTGGAAAGGCTCTGTAGAGTCCGTTGTGATGCCTTGGATGGAGGACAGAGGATATTGGGGTCTGACTTCTACTCTCAGAAAGGGCTGGGATGCTTTCTTTCTTTAGAGGTGCATGCTGGGAAGAAGAGGAGCCAGTACAGCCCTCCCAGATGCCAGCCCACCCTCACTGCCTGCCAGTCCCTAACTCCAAGCCTCATTTTCCACGTCCGAAATGGAATAAAAATAAACGGAATTCAAGGGTATTTAATGAGGCTTGTAGGAGACTCCGAATGTGAATGTCCTTAAAAGTCCCTGCAAACTGGGCTATTTTTATTCCCCTGAGGCCCCAGGGCAGAACTGCCAAGGCCACAGGCAGAGGGCAAGGCTGAGATCTCAAAACTTGGTTCCGCCCAGTTTCTACACCTGGTGCCACTGTTTAAGTAAAGTACAATCTCCTGTAGGGGTAGCCATTGAGGGGTAGGTTTTTGTCAGGTGAGCTGGGGTGGGGATTCCTTTACCTGACAAAGTCAGAAGACAATGTCTGGGGTGTGAGGTCTGGTGTTCAGGGAGGGATGTGCAGCCATCCCCTACTGAGGTTTGGGTGGAGTTGGGAGCAAGCCCCAAGTGGATGCTGCTGGCCTCTCCACATCATTACCTCCTCCTGGGTGGCAGGTGGCCTGCTAGGCTAGGCTCAGGACTGAAGTAGATGCTCCTATGGAGCAGGTGTGTTTGGATCAGTCAAAAGTATGGGGTCGGATAAGAGATGTCCCCTTCCACACAGCAGCCCATTGACTAGCTGGGGGCCAGTGCAAGGAAGGGCAAGCACCATGGTCCAGGGCAAGGCTTGGAGGGCCCGCTACCCTCAGCAGGGTCCTGTGGACTCCATAGAGCCGTGTTACTGCTGGAGCCCTCATTTGGTTATAAGTCTTTTTTATTATTATTTTTATTGAGCTCTAAATTATTATTTTTCTCTGCTCCCCTTCCTACCTCTCCCCTTCCCTTCAACCCTCTCCCAAGGTCCTTATGCTCCCAATTTACTCAGGAGATCTTGTCTTTTTCTACTTCCCATGTAGATTAAATCTATGTATGTCTCACTTAGGGTCCTCTTTGTCCTAGGTTCTCTAGGATTCTCTGGTTCTCTGGGATTGTGATTTGTGGACTAATTTTCTTTGCTCTATGTTTAAAAATCACTTATGAATGAGTACATGCAATAATTGTCTTTCTGGGTCTGGGTTACCTTACTCAAAATGATGTTTTCTAGCTCCATCCATTTGCCTGCAAAATTCAAGATATCTTTTTTTCTGCTGCGTAGTACTCCATTGTGTAAATATACCACATTTTCCTTACCCATTCTTTGGTCGAAGGCCATTTAGATTGTTTCCTAATTTCATAGTCATTGTCTGGCTATGACAAACAGTACTGCTATGAACATAGTTGAGCACATGTCTTTGTGGCACAATTGAGCATCCTTTGGATATATACCCAAAAGTGGTATTACTGCGTCTTGAGAAAAGTTGTTTCCTAATTTCATGAGAACTCACCACACTGACATCCAAAGGGGCTGTATCAACTTGCATTGTGAATGCAAAACAGTCTTGTGGGACCATGGGGGGGGCACCCAGTGAGTGTTCACACACCGAACAATGCTGGGCCAAAATCAAAGGGCTGTGAGAGACTTTCCTTCTACACCCTGTAAAGAGAGTCTCACTTGGTGATGAAAGAATGCCAGCCTGGTCTACAAGAGCTAGTTCCAGGAACCAAATCTATGGAGAAACCCTGTCTCAAAAAAATAAAATAAAAAGAATGTGGAGGAGTGTGCAGGGCTATCCTGCTTCCTCGAGAGCCAGGGATGCTCTCTGTGTTGGCTCTACACAAACCCCATTGGCTCTCCCTGCCATTCCCGTTAAACAGTTCATGAATTGCTTCCCACAAAATTCGGCTTGCCAGGCCCAGGGTGTGCGTGTTACCACCCACTTATAGACAGCAGCAATGGCTGGCTTTCTTTTCTTTCTTCCTTTTTTTCCCTTTTCTTTCTGTCTTTTTTTTTTCAAGACACAGTTTCTCTGTAGCTTTAGAGTGTAGACGTAAGTCACAAACGATGCCACAGCAG
>NC_022015.1:29225350-29226582 GCF_000317375.1 Microtus ochrogaster | reverse complement strand
CTGAACATAGCGGACAATGAGGACTACTGAGAACTCAAGAACAATGGCAATGAGTTTTTGATCCTACTGCACGTGCTGGCTTTGGGGGGGGCCTGGGCAGTTTGGATGCTCAACTTACTAAACCTGGATGGAGGTGGGCGGTCCTTGGACTTCCCACAGGGCAGGGAACCCTGATTTAAAACGTTAAAAAAATACTATTTTTTGTGTGTATGTGTTCTGTTTAAATGTTTATCTGTGTATGGCATGCATGCTTGATGTTCCTGAAAGCCAGAAGAAGTTACTGCATCTCCTGGGACTGGAGATACAGATGATTGTAAGCCTCTATATGGGGGCTGGGAATCAAAACCGGTTCTCAGCCAGGTGGTGGTGGCACACGCCTTTAATCCCAGCATAAAGGAGGCAGAAGCAGGTGGATCTTTGTGAGTTCAAGGCCAGCTTGGTCTACAAGAGCTAGTTCCAGGATAGGCACCAAAGCTACAGAAAAACCCTGTCTCAAAATACCAAAAAACAAACAAACAAACGAAAAAAACCAAACCAGTTCTCTGAAAGATCAGACAGGCTCTTAGCTGCTGAACCATCTCTCTTACAGCCAGCAATGATTTTTGTTTGGTGTGTGTGTGTGTGTGTGTGTGTGTGTGTGTGTGTGTGTGTGTGTGTGTGTGGAGGACAAAGGACAAGTTGCAGAAGTCACTTCTCTCAGCTCATGGGTATCTAGGATGACACCCAGGTCAGTCAACTTAGTAGCAGGCAATTTTGCCTGCTGAACCAGCTCTTGATTCTTGCGTTTAACTGCTTTCTTTCCTGGGTCACCTTGCTTCTTTGATGGCTGTCCTTCCTAGAACTATGTAAGGTCAAGGATTTCTTTTGTTTGGAAAAACTCTAAGCCTCCCGTGCCTGGAAGAGAGTCCTGTACAGCATGGGCTCTGTGATTATCTGGCCGCTTGTTGTTTTCAGTTACCACCATCTATCCTCCTAGCTGGATGAGCAGAGAATCCGCTGAGCAGTTTGTATTTCTTTGCTGTAAGGCTTTTTGAAGGTAATTCCACCCATCATTAGAAAAGTGTATTTGGCCTTCTACCAGGAACCCCTGCCAAAGCTATCCTTTCCATCAGCACCCAGTGTGACGCTGGCAAGGGGTCTCTCTACCCGAAATCCCTCTGTGGGTCTCAGTTTAGGGTGAAGACTTGGTAACATGTGTGAGTGTGTGTGTGTGTGTGTGTGTGTGTGTGTGT
>NC_022015.1:29175001-29225250 GCF_000317375.1 Microtus ochrogaster | reverse complement strand
AGTTTAGGGTGAAGACTTGGTAACATGTGTGAGTGTGTGTGTGTGTGTGTGTGTGTGTGTGTGTGTGAGAGAGAGAGAGACAGAGACAGAGAGAGACAGAGAGAGATAGACAGAGACAAAGGCAGAGACACAAAGAGTGCATACACAGGAAGCTGCTAACTGCTGGCCTTTGGGTGTTTGTGATAACAAAGGCAAAGGCATAGCTTTGGTCTCCAGGTTTGGAGAATTACCTGCCATATTCTGAGGCCTTTTTTTTTTTAAGACAGGGAAGTGTCCCTGGGGCTAGCTGGTGCACCAGGGACTGCCTGTCCCTGGGAACTCAGGCAACTCTCGCTGTAATGCAGAACACACTTTATTCTGATGCCTAACTCTGTGTCTTTAAGGCAATAATTGCTGAATTGAAATTTGAGACTGTTATCTTAATAACCAATTACTCAAATAACTTTGAAATTGGCTTAAATTGGCTCGTCATGCTACATTTACCTGAATCTTTTTATGGGAAAGTTAGGAACAAGAAAAAAAATTTTTTTTTCTTGGCTGTCTGATTTGTTTGGTATTGCTGAAGGGTCTTGTTTGCAATAAGCAAGTGCTGCTGGTTCCTGGGAACCCAGACCCCTGCCTCCTGCAAGGGGATCTGCCTGGGTCGGTCCTTCTCCAAATTCTGTCTGCTCAGAAAGCCCGGCCCTTTGGGAGCCTTTACCAAAATAAGGCAGAGTGTTAACTGCACCCGACAGCGGTTGTTTACCTGTGTGAGGTTCTTCAAATGAATTCTGTCGTCCCTGCAACAGATTTAAACCCCACTAATGTATTTTTTTTCCCTTTTGAAAAACAGTAGCTGAGGTGATGTAGTTTTAATTTTCTATCTTCCAACAGTTATGGGAGCTTAAAGGTGAGAGTCGCAATCTTTAAACTAAAAGAATCCTCCATTTATTAGTGGTTGGAGCAGGAAAGGGTGAGGAGCCGAGAGCAGCATACTTGGGTTTTATATACAGCTATAAACCCAGTAATAGAATATTACATCTTTTTCTCTAATGCGGTCTTATATCCCCTCGTTTTTCTCATCGTCTAAGCTGGGATAATGGGGGCTCTTCCTGCCTTCAGAGTCACACTGCCTTTTATTTTGGCACAGTTAAAATGGTGGCTTTTGCAAACAGTCTGCAGGCTCTTACAGCAGAGCTCAGATCCGCTTTGTTTTAGAAGGTAGGGTGGGCTACTGAAGCGCATCCGGCTTGCGCGAAGTTTTAGGAAGAGTGCCTGAGAACCGGTAGATGAACAGAGAGTGCCCAGGACTCACCCATCTCATGGTGGTAGTCCTCTGCTCTCCTCTCTTGAACACCTGGAACCCCATCCTGATGGGCTTGCCCTAACTGGTTTCCACCAAGGGGGTTACTTTTGTTTACAAATATCCATCCCCTTCTAAACGAATTTCAGCGTGGCTTCTCCCTCCTACAGTGGAAGAGAGGTTGTCCCAACACAGCCATGCTTCTATTCCAAACACTGGAGGAAGAAGGGGAAAGGACAATTCTGATCGTCAGGATCAGTATTGATTCCCACACACAGCAGAGCAACTGGCTCTTTCTAGATCTGTTGCTGTTGGAGGAGTAAAGAAAGAATCTTGGCATTGAGGCTCCTCTGGAGTAGGAGAATCCAGCCTGGAGGAGGCATCCGCCAGAGGATGCTGGCAAGGGTCTGGCTGGTTAAGAGACACTAGATATACAATTAAGTGGGGGCTTTGGGGTTCCTGTCTGTGACAGAGAGGACTTGAGTAAGAGCCTTTAAATCAGCATCTCCACTGACAGCTGGGAAGCTCATGTCAGGAGCCACAGGGTGTTTGGGGGACAGGGAGAACCTTGGCTGGTAGAAACCACATAGTCGCTTGCCAGCTTGTATTTCGGGTCTTATCTGCCAAGCAGAGAAAGGCCATGTTTCCTGCCTTGCCTCGTATGTTTGGGAGGGTGAAATGAGAAAAACTAGAAAATGGACTTTGAGAATACGAAGTGCCGTGTATGAATATGAAATATGAGAGCCTGCGTGATGCACCAAGATTTCCAACCTCATAATTTACCCTGAGCTCCGGGAGGAAATCACCTTGTCATAAAAACATCTTGGAATGGCAATCCATTACACTTCTACACTGGGAACAAAACGCGGAGAGGCTTCCAGAGCTCGGGATTATAAAACCGTAAAAGAAGCCGAGTTCAAAAGCCCTTGGAAACTGCTGGACTGCGCCTTCATAATTCAAGCAATTCAGCCAAAGTTTTTCTTTCTCATGTAATAAAACATGTGTTTTGGACAAACCAGATAATGTGTCATAAAAAGAAGGGGCTGGATCCAGAAAGCATGGAGCTTGCCTCTTCTCTCACTTGGGGCACCCTGCCGGGTTTAGACGATGTGGGTGGGGGTTGGGTGGCCTGCAACTCCCAGAAACACCCGTGGCTTTCAGTGCTGTGTTAACAGTTCTTGGCAGAGATGTGTACAAATGTCTCTTCACCTCAGATAGGACACTAATGACAGCCCAAAGCAGTGACTCCACCCAAGTTCATCTTGGCAAACCAATGAGTTTTTGGAGCTTAAAGAACATAGTTGAAGGGTTACTTACAGAGTCATAGAGGACTCCCAAAGAACTCCATTTCTGTGGAGTCACACCCCATAATGGATGACAAGCTCATGGAAGCTGAATCACAGAGTTCCCATTTCAGTTCAGTTTCATATATATGCTAACGTCTCCCGTGATCCCTTGCAGCTAGGGGAGGACGGAGTGGGATGAGGTGGGGGTTAGCGGGAATAATGGCTGCAATCCCTTGTGACCCTCCCCTCTCATCTCCTACTGGAGGGTGTCAGTGGTTTATTAGCATCACCATACACCATGACTGGAGCATGGTACTGGATTAGTTTTTGTGGTTACTAGGCCAAGAGAATTTCCACTCCAAATAGTGGTGCGTGGTTCTATTTTGCCCAAAGAAAGGAACCACAGTATAGCACGTGGCCTGTCCTTCTATCCACAGGTGTCCTTGTCAGGCTTTCTGCCTCTCTTCTCTTTGTCCTCTGACAATATAGTTCCCCTCTCTCTGCAGACAGCCCCTTCCCATTGCCCAGGGCCTTGATGGTCAGTGTCACATGGGGACCTATCTCTGGCTAGCTGTGACTGCAGAGTTCAAAGACCAAAGAGAGGGCCAGAACCTTGGATTCTGGAGAGCAGAGCAATAGGAGGGGAAGGTTTGGGGAAGCATTGTCTGGCCCTGTCTAGATTATTCTAATGATTTTGGCAAAGGCACTGGAGCTTAAGAGTTGCAAGAGAACACAGCTTTTTTTTTTCCATCGTGGAGATGTTTTAATATAAGAAACAGGCCTGTGATTCTATCTGTAATCCAAAAAAGAGAACCTTAAAACCAAGCCAGAAAGGATGCCTCCAAAGAGCTTGGACAAACACAGCTTTTAGATTGCAATGCTGTGATTTTCTTCCTGTCTACAAGAAGACAATGATATTTCATGCATGTATCTATTAAAGTACCAGGACTTTTATATTTTTTTGCTCTTGCTCCAACTGAGGAAAGTTGAAGACATGGAAGTAAAGCCTCAGACATGTTTGTGGGGCTCCCGAGAGGCTGTTCGAAAGTCCGCCTAAAAGTGTGACTTTATATCAAGAGGAAGTCTACATGAGAGGGAGCCGACTGGCCTGAGGATGACTCTGGGCTTGGAAAAATGCCACTAAATTGGCTTCGCAATGGCATCAGCTTCACTGGTCCCCAAGTAACAGAGTGGCTTTTGAAATACCATCTGTGGTATCCTGGGTAGCCCAATACCTGACCCAATGATGGTCCTAACCAGAGGTGAGGTCAGAAAGGAGCTCTGTGGGCCACATCTTGGAGGCCATTACCTCACTTCTTGGAGGCCATGGATTCACTCACAATGGCTCTAAGCAGTTATAGGGCTGGGCTCTAGAAGAGACGTGTTACTCTTTGGGCTGTCTCTGTTTGTCATCCATGAACGATAGACTAGTAAGGATTTTCTGGCCATCTCCTTGCAATCTTTAGGTTACCCCAGCACAAAAGAAACCAAAGTTTGTCTCCATGAACTTCCTTTCCTCCTTCAAGTCACATTGAAAGTCAATGTCAGTCCCACTGTGGCTGTCTCCCACCTGTACTTTTATAAGACTGAATCTAAGGTTCCATGGTTCCACCTGGGTCCAAACCTAGTGACATCACATCAGAGCGAATGCTCAGGGAAATGGCACAAACATCATGATGGCAAGGAGGCACATGGAGAGACCCTGGTAGAAGAGCAAAGTTATTCCCAGGAGGTGTGTTGAGAACCATCAAAACACGATCTAGGCTCAGCATCTTCGTGTATGGAAAAGTCATATTGAAGCTCATTGCTTTGTATAAACATCCTGTGGTACTAGTAAAAACAGTTTTGTTTTTTTTTTTTGTTTTTTTGAGACAGGGTTTCTCTGTAGCTTTGGTGCCTGTCCCGGAACTAGCTCTTGTAGACCAGGCTGGCCTCGAACTCACAGAGATCTGCCTGCCTCTGCCTCCTGAGTGCTGGGATTAAAGGCGTGCGCCACCACCGCCCGGCAGTAAAAACAGTTTTTAAGATAACTGAATATACTTGCACCAGGAAAAGTTCATTTTCTGTGGTCCTTACTTTACAGACAATCAGGAAGCTTTGCACAGTAGGAGCATGGGTGGAGGACAGAGGATTGTTAAACAGACTACATAGAAGAAATAGTACCAGCTTGATCCATGCTGTCCATAAAGAGAGAAAAATACCCGCATTTTCCACCAGGTGGAACTCAGAGAAGGAAGTCAGGGGCTCTACAGCAGGAGCATCAAAGGTCACAGCCAAGAACAGGGAGGGCATCAGACACATGACCATGTATTGTAGGGTACTGATGCTGCTAGTGCCGGATGCATAGGAGCCTCATGGGCAGCCTAGATCAACAAGCAAGACTGCTTGTGGCCTGGAACTGATTTAAACTGTATATCAGAATGGATTTCTGCCATGGAAGGGGAAATTTCATATTTAGTTAACGGTGATATTGTGGATGTGATGAGGTTGAAAGGTATGTTTTGAGAAGAGAGTTGAAGTTGTGTCCCTTGGACCCTCAGTTCAATTGGCTGTCTGGTACCAGTTCAGACCTTGGCTCATTATCAAGGGCCTCCTGACCCTTAGGCTGACGTTGAGGAAACTGTCAGTTGGGATCATTGGCTATAGTATGTGAGCAGCTAGGCAGAGGTTCATCACACGGACCTACAATGGAGGACTGTTTCTGGAATGTGGGATGGGGGGGGATATGTCGACTTGCCCCCTTGGTTGTCCCTAAAGAGTCATTTGGGATGGCATATTAGAGGTCTGTCTCCTGAATGGCATAAACCAGCATGTGAAGGTGGCTATACGGGTCACAAGGAAAAAGCTAGATGACAGATTTTCTTTTGTTTTTAAACATGAAACTGTGACCTAGACAAATGGATTGCTAGCCTATCTTCTCTATCCTCTCTAAGGCCTGTTTTAGTTTGTCTTATCTTATTTTTGAGACAAAGTCTCACTATGTAGCCCTGGGTGGCCTAGAATTTCTAGAAATCCCCTTGCCTCCAAACCCCACGTGCTGGGGTTGAGGGTGTACTCCAATACACTGCGCCCACTTGATGATTTCATATACGTTAGCAGAAGAACTTGATGACATGATGTCGGGTCTTGCAACCCTGCACGTGAATAGGACAACAGAGTAAATGCGGGCTTCTTCCAGAGTCAAATGTAACCAAGCCCTGGGTTACCATAGTTCCATTATGTCTCAGACTGAAAGGTAGCCAGAGCAACTGGCCAAGCTGGGGTGCTTTTCGTATGAATTTCCTGGGCCCACATAATTTCTGGGTCCACGTTCTGATAATGCCAACAGAATATGGAATGTAGTTAGGGATTTTTTAACTTGGTAGCTAATGATCACAAACAATACCCTGACTAAAGGCTGGGGCTGCCCCTGCTGAGTAGACTGGCAGCGCCTTTGGAAGTGCTTCTGCACAATAACATTGTCCTCAGTGATCCAGAACGATGATTTCAAGTGTTACACTCAAAAGTGAAGGGCTCAGATGAGCAGGCCAGTGCAGGATCTCCAGCTAGAGACCAGAGAGGAAGGAGGTGCCACCTCCATGAGTCTGTTAAACCTCTAGGAGCAATGGTAGGCAGTCTGCAGATGCATGGATTTCTTGAAGCAGAAGAGCCACACTGCAAAGGAAATTCTAATAACATCTTGAGATCAAGTAATAAATTACCTCAGCAGTGCCAGAAGGGAGTGGGAGCTGCGAAGGGGGCGTAAGTCATTCCCATGGCCTCGTCTGTGGACTAGAGGTTCGGTAAAGGGATGGAGGCCTCATGGGAAGACACGGAGTCCAAGAACAGCTTTTAGGAGAGGGGTTCCAGTCACTTTTGAGTGCACACAGGAGGTGGGAGTCTGCCCCCTTTCAATTTCCCATTGATAGCACACATTGCTCCAAGCTAATAGGAACTAAAGAATTATCTACTCAAAGAGCAGTTAAAGCACTATAAGGAAGACTTCATTCAGGGCCATCACAGTGAATGTGATCCTGCAGTGGGAGGAGACATGGCTCAATGCTCAATGGAAGCAGCAGGAACATGGTAGGGATTTATAGCTCAGAAGCAGGTGGTTCAGTGGATGGAAAGTAGCTAAGGAAAGCAGGGGCAGGGAGGACTTCAGTTAACCTGACTGCAGGAGTCTTTCTGCAAAGAGACCTGGGTGTAGAGGCAGACTCTCCCTAGGGGATGGAGGAGGAGGAGGAGTGGACATCATAGTGAGCAGTTCTGACTAAACAGGCTTTGGGCTCTTGTTAAAGCTGGGTTTTAGGAGGGTGTTCACGGAAACATGCAGAAGTCTAGAAACCCAAATGAAGCCTGGTCAGTCTTTTCCTTTGTCACCAAATACAGGGAACAAAGAAACCTGGCCATATGGAAACCCACAGGGCAGGCAGCTCAGGTTAGGTTGGGTGCTGGGATCATTGGGAGAAGCTCAGCACAGCAACTGTACAAGCATGGAGTCAAGACCCATAGTCCTGGCCTGGGGCACAGCTCAGCTGGTGGAGTCCTGGCCTGACATGAGGTGATGCTTAGGTTTCTCACTAGCACAGTATCAAGCTGGTTTTTTCCAGCCACAGTATCAGTGATGGCACTCACCTTTTATCCCAGCATTTGGGCAGTCGAATGATAAAAGTACAACTATGTAGTGTTGTCTGGGGATTCTGGAAACTTTCGGAGGCAGCACCTAGCTGGAGGAGGATCACTGGGTCCTTAGGAGGATTTTGCCCTATCCCCCTGTCTCTTCTGCTCTTTACTTCTGTCAACTATGAGTCGAGAAAGCTCCTAGTCATAGACTCCTGCCACCACGATGCTCTGTCCGAGCACATGGAGACAGCAATTGTGGATGGGATCCTCTGACACTGTGACCCATGCGGATCTTTTCTCATTGTTGATCCTGACAGCCAGCATCATGACGGCACAAGGGTAACTAACCTATTAAGTAGAAGAAAGCTGAATCAGGGGGAAGTATTAAAATATCTCACTAGGGAGCTTAGCCTTATCTGTCGACAGGACCAAGCCACCCCTAGCTCAGACAAAGTATTCAGATTGTCATAAATGCAGAGAATCAGGAAATTCAAAAGAGTGAAAAAACAAACCCAACCAAGATGAAACAATAAAGCAAAGACAATTTGCTGTGCTAGTTAACAACGAACCAACAAGACCTTATTACAGGCTAAAGACAAGAAAATGGAAACTGAGGTGAAGGTCTGCCCTGGAGGAGAGGAAGCTTTGGTTCTGTCGAGCCGAGGGGTTGCTCCTAATAAGGGGTGGGTCTGAGAGGAACAGCCAACAGCCCCTATGTCCCCTGCCTTTGGGGCCCTGGCTTCAGGCTGCCAACTTTGTAAGCACCGAGTCTCCACCCTGCCCCTCAGCACCCTGTTTGGTGCAAGTGCCATATTGTCTCTTCCCTATGCTGATACCACTTAAGACAGCAGCACCAAATGACACTGGTGCCCAGGTCCTCCACAAGGAGGAATGTTACTTTCTGATGGACAGCAAGAACTGCCACTTTCCCCCCCTCCACCAGGCAGTGGAGCTGCACTCTCACATCCCAGGACACAAACTGCAAACACCTGTATTTAATTTTCACCGGGAGCTCCATTTTCATTTCCAAGCTGCAAAACTTCCGCGCTCCTGGCCCCTACTATGTCAAAAGCGAACAGTGGCAGATTGGCATATTGAGCTATTAATAATTTGCTGTATGCGTTACAGATGTTGCATAAATGAACAGTATTCTATCACTGTTTCTTGACATTGGGGCCCTTGGGGTGGCAGGCTAAGACCCAGATCTGTCTACAACCTGCCCGCTCTGCAAAGAAAGGGGGGGGGGGAGTGGCCCCTTGGAGCGGAATCACATTCCAGCTCGCAGAGCCAATTTTTCAGATGCTCGCTCCTTCCTGTTCCTTGTTCCTCCACTCAGCCCTCATCTGGCCGCCGTGAAAAATGACGTGGTGTAATTTTTTATTCTCTGCCTGACACTCTTATGCAAGGCAGTGTGCTTCACCCGTTTCAAGCTCTAAGAAGGTCAAGAAATGAGGAATTGGATTTTTTGGAAGCAGCCCAGGAAAAACGTTCAACTTGGACTGTGCATGCTCAGGCAAACAAAACTGTTAATTGTTAGCTTTCTGCTACTCCCGGGCTTCTGAGGAGTGCAGAGCGAGCACATGCTTACAGAACATGTACAGTTTCACATTAAAACCTGGTCTGGCCTCCAGGTGAAACGTAGATTAAGTGACCGGCTAAAGATGGACAGTGGACTTAAAATTTGACAGCAAACAGCTGTAGGATTTCGCCAACTTCATTCAAATAATGAAATCAATAGCTTATGCTACAGTTTCAAGTCCCCCCAAACGAATGTGTATGAAAAATGATATTAATTTATCTGAGATTACTTCAGCCAAGAAATAGATTTTTCTCTGTCATTTCTGAAGGGTAGGGAATTTAAAAAAAAAAACTTATCTGAACTATGACAAAAAATGTACAATGGATACTTTAGGGAGCTAATAAACAAAATCTGCCTTTGCAGTTCAGATTAATCACAGTTGCCTTGTTTACCCACTGGATGGCCCAGACAAGTTTTGCAATGCTAATAAATGAGGTCTCCTTTTCATCCCTCGAGTTTCGGGGGATCTCCTTCCAAGCATAACACATGTGTCGGCAGGCCGCCCAAGTTTTTCCTTTTTCATATGTACGTGTAAAAAAAAAATGCCACACAGCAGTGATCCCTCTGTGGAGTAAGTATCCAACATGAGTAAAACCTGAAGGTTAGCCATCCAAGTTTAAGCCAAGCGGTGCCAGATAAAATTCCAGTTTAGACACGGTTCCAGTTCATACCGCTCTCAGCCCGTAACCTTCCCTAAACAGAGCAGCCAAAAGATTTAATAGTGTCACCAGTAGGGCATGCATAAATAGCAACTTTTATTGGTGACTATTTTGGAGATGTCAAGAGAACCTCAGTACGGGGCTGCTTTGCATTCAGCTTTCACTTTCCATATGTAAGCTGGATCTTGGAAAATGTTTGCTCATGGCAGCGTATTATAATTCCATGTGAAGAAGTCGTTTCACCCCGGAGACTTCGGAGGTGGTACCTGGCAGTAGACTTCATGGTTGTGTCAATGAATCCACACCCTCCTCCAGAGACCACCATGGCCCAACGTCTGTTCCTATCACTGGGTACGGGAGCTTGCTCTCAGGCATAAGATGAGTTCCTGGAACGCTTTAGTGAGATGCCTTCCTGCGTTAACCAGGCACTGGGGTCCTTGTAGAGCCGGCATGGCCATCTGGTCCCAAGACAGACAGGAGGGTTTTGCAAGAATGGGCTTGTCAAGGGCTGGCAGCTGGGTAGGAGTGGGTGTTGGGTACCACATGTGCTCTTGTAGCTCCGCGGCAGTTTTTCAAAGGTCATTCTAAGTCCCTGTGGTGTACACGCCATTTGCAGAGAAAGGACACTGTACTCACACAAGCCTTGCTCCTCTGAGACACATGGGGCTCAAGATGAAAATTTTTCGGAGATGCTGTGTTTCTGTCCCACGCCCTCTGTGGTGAAGTAAGATCTTCTGGCCTCTGGGGAAGGTCCAGGAGTAGAGGTCTGGGCTCCCTGGTGCGTGCTGTGGTCTCTCTGCTCATGCTTCCCAGAGGGAGCCTATCAGAGCAGGGTAGCTCTCCAACAAGGAGGCCTGGGCTCAATCAACCTCTATGAGAGACTATAGTGGGTGTGGTGGGGTCAAGTGAGTTCTGTCTTCTAAGCCCTGCTGTGCGTCAGAAGCGACCAACACTTTAAGCAAGCCATCTAAAGATCCTTGAGAAGCATTCTGCTTGCATTTCCACCCTTGCTTCTAAGTGGACCCCTCAATCACATTTGTCCCTAAATATTCCTAACCCAGGAGCTCAGGGGTAAGGTTAAGGAGGCCCTAATAGCCCTTTATATACTACTTAGATTGTTGGGGTCTCTGAGCCCCTCTCACAGAGTTTGCCTTGAGGACCAAAGTCGTTCTTCTTATAACCTTTTGTTGAATGGCTCTTGGATCTCCAACACCAGGTCATCTGGAACACACTTGGGAGGATGCCCTTTGGAAAAACCCCTCCCTGTCATTGTCTGGACTCAAACAATCCCCTCAACACCTCTTCAAATATAAACCAATCTAGAAAAGAAAAAAAAAAACATCTTGTTGAAGGAAATGTGAGAGCCATTTCCGACTGCAAAGCCAGCCATTTCACCCCCGTCTCATTTATTGGCGACATTAACAAATGTTTTAAACCAAATTTAGAACAGCTGGTTTTCCAGAAACTGCTGGAACATAAAGAAAACGCTCTGTTTGGTGCCATAACCAAGTCAACAGGCATTCAGGGCCAAAGCTAAGGAGAGGGCCAGTCTCTGGTGGTCCTGGTGGCTGAAAACCTGGCCTGGGATCAAAATAGATGGCTGGCATCTGGTCAGATTTGAAATACTCTGGTGTGTGTGTGTGTGTGTGTGTGTGTGTGTGTGTGTGTGTGTGTGTGTGAGTGAGTGTGAGTATGTGAGTATGTGTCTGTGTGTATGGGAGTGTGGGCACTGTGTGAGTATACATATGTGTGTGTGTGCACACGCGCGCGTGTGTGTGTTAGAATTAATCTACTTGCCTGTCCACAGCCTGGATGAGTTTCTTGCAGCGTGACAAAGAACTAAGGCATAAAGATAACACCAGTGGAAGGGAGGAGAGTCTGTGTCACAACAGGCAAGTGAGACCACTAGGGTTTTCTGTGCTAGTAGAGGGGGAAGAAAACAAATACAAACTCTATTTTCTGTAAGCGGTGAGAATCTGCTTTGTTTGTTGGTTTTTTAAATCTGGGCCTTGGGTAGCAGTCCCTTCTCAGGCTTTCCTGGCATCTGACTCTGCAGCACTGATTTTTTTTTTTGCTTCCAGAACAGAATATCCCCCCAAGTCCTGTGCTTCAGTTCTGCAGGTGAACCCCAAGTTCAAAAATACACCTCCCAGGAGTGCCACTGAAGGTGGGTGTGCTGATGGCTGCTGCCGTCTTTTATTAGAATAAGAGAGGCAGCTTGCAGTCATTGGAGGGAGAGGATTTCCCCCAAATGTGACTTCTTATGGCCTGGTTCAGATTTCTATTCCCCCAACAGCACTTACTCGTTAATATGCCAGATATCAGGGAGCAGGGATCACTGAAAACATGTTTATTAAGGTATTAAAGCTAGAATAAGGACCCAGGGCCAACACTCCCCTAGACAACGGGGTCCAGACTGCCAGATGAAGTCCACATTCCACATTCTGGGTCCACCTCCTAACAGTGCCAAGGGCAGCATTATCTCATAGATAGTAAGTCAGTGGGGGCATTTAAAATACCCACTTCAAATCCTTGCTGAGTGTGAGCGTCTAGCATCTTGTAAATGTGTGGATTAAGCTGAGTTCAGAGTTGTCGGCTTAGAGAATCCTTACAGCGGGATACAGCTGGGGCAGGTCCCGGTGCTTTGAGTCTGGCTCTACTCATGGGCCCAGATGCTCCCCATGGCTCAGCAGTCAGAGCCCCAGCAAAATCCAGGAATTCTCACTAGCTTGCTGGCTTTGAGGTGGCAGAGTGGGGACCACAGGACTGAAGGAGGACCTCTCTGAGAAGTGCTGTTCCCTCACTACCATATAAGACCCTGGGTTTTGTAAAGGGTGGGTTTGGAGTAATCCCCCAGCTTTCTTTAAGTACTCTGCCCAGTGAGACAGTCTCTTCACCTGCTCACTAAGGACTGTGACTCTGGACCCAGCCAGCAGCTGTTTGTCAACAGACCTGCAGGTGAGTGAGCCCGGGTTATATCCTGCACAGGCCACCTTGATTGACAGTCCTCAGAGTGTCTCCTAGATAAGGACCATGTGGCACATCAGCCATTGATCCTGTTGGCCTGGCTTGAGTATTTAGTGTCCTCAGAGGTCTCTGTACAGACGGTGTTAAAGGTTGCCCTGGGCTTACGGTGGTCTGTGTGAGCATAGGCTCACCTTGTAGGCTGGCGCTTGCTGGGACTGTGACGTGGAAAGAAAGATGGAGATCACATGAGCAACAGTAGTTTACAGTCACCTGGCCCGTGTAAATCAAAGCACCTGATACCCCAAGGCCTTCACTGGCTCACCTTCTGCTCCAAGAGTCCAAGGTAGCAGAAGTATGTACTGTTTTCTATTGGAGAGTTCTGGAAGCCACTTAAAAAGACTTTGAACCCAGCATCAAGATGTGCTTTAACTGCCCTCAGAACCCTCATTGGAGAATGTGAAAATATGTAGTGGAGCGGGCGCTATATTAGAAGGGAATGCATTTGCTTGGCTTACACAATAGAGACCGAGTAGTTCAATGGTGGTCGTCAATTATGCTGGAGAAACTGTGGACCCAGTAGCTGCTCAGTCCACAAGGCTGAGCAGGTGCCACTTTGTGACCCCTGACCTCTGAAGGGCACCTTGTAAAAGGGACCCTGAGTAGACCATCAGATCCCGTGACTAAGAATTGTGGACCACAGACTTGTTTGAACTGGGGAGTCCTGGGGCTGGGCTAGGGACATTCAACAGAGGGGAAAGAGCTACCCACCCCATGGGTCAGATCCAGAGCCCTTGGATAAGGCCCAGGGGTCCAGGAGAACTGCTTTCTAGCTGCTCTAGACTAATAGACAACAGGGGTTTGCATGGTAAGGTCTCGAAAGTCACAGGTTGAGAGGACATGAGGAGTTGGAGTCCAGGGACAATATACCCCCCGCTTCCCTCAGCATACTTGTCAGAAGATGGATGATATGGAGTTGGGGGCAATGGGCCAAGGACAGTCAGAACACCTTCATCACAATTTTAGAGGTCAGTTGCCCACTGGTAGCTTCTGTGTTCATTCAAGCAAGTGTGTATTCAAGGTTAACAATTGTACCTCATTTATGTTCTATCATAGATTATAGTACCTGTCTTGATAGATAGACACAAGATGTTTACATTTATACATCTATAAAGGCACACACAAGAATATAGTATCTGAGTATGTGTCCCACAAGCTGTAGCATGAAATATGCCTTACTTAGTATGTGATGTATGGAGCATACACAAGTATTAATGTACACATGCCTATTCACATGACATGTTTAGACTATATAGAGGATGAACATGTGCCTATATTATATCATAGTAACATATACACGTAACATATAGTAGAGTGCCAATGTGATTCTGTATTTTTCTACCATGTCAGCCATCACCCATGTGCACACATGTTGCACGCCAGCAGCTTTCAGGTTGCTAGTACAGATGGGAGCACTCAGGCCTTCCGGCACCCATCTGTCTTCCTGTGACTGAATCTCAGTTACCCATCCATTCCCATAAAAGGTACTGCTCCCCAAGGGAAGCTGCAGTTCAGTTACAATGGGAGGCAGACTGCATGACTCATGGCTGACACACAACAGGTAATATATATGCACACATAGGAACACATAGTCATCATCAATAATTAACCCAGCAATAACATGATTCATATATATCTAATTCTCATTAAAGTGCACACACCAGAGGAATGGGGTTTGAACTGAATTTCTAAAGAGAGAGGTTGACATTGTGCCTGAGTGAGGAAAGAGATATTCTTTAATGAGAATAAAGCAGCATATCAAAATCCACAGGGATTAGAGAGAGTTGGCAAGGTTTGGGGAATGGCAAATATTTTCAGTCTAAAAACAGTCCTTATTAATTTTCAAGTTTGAGCTTGGGAGTGAGCCAGAAAGTGTCAGGTCAGAGAGCTTGAAGCTAAGCCTAAGAAACCAGTACTTTAAAGTCCAAGCTTGCGTGTACACCACCTTTGACAAACTCTCTCTCTCTCTCTGAAGGACTGTGTTCACAGGGTGTTACAAAGGTCTCTCTATGTCTCTCTCTGTCTCTGTCTCTCTCTCACACACACATACACAAGCACAAACATGCAAACACACAACATACATGCACAAACATATAAACACACACATACCACAAAGCACACAATGCACATATACACACGCACACATACACATACACACACACACTCACGATACCCATATACACACTCTCATGCATGAAAATTAAATACAATGTATGCAATATTATCTCTTCTCAGAGAGGTCTGAAATAGAACCACAGTGAGCTATTGTTTCACTCTTACTAAACACAGTTTGAAGACAGGACATTACTAAACACAAGGAGAGAGAGAGAGAGAAACTGGTGTAGAAGAAAGGAAATGGCCAAAGCAGCCACATGAAAGACAGCATTGCATCATGGGATGGTTCCACCAAATCTACGCACCCACTGCAATGACCTAAAACTAAGTAGGAATGTGTACAAAACCAGAAAAATCGGTTTACTTCTTAATGTATGTGAGCCAGACATCAGCATCGGGTATTTTCCTCTGTTTCTCTCCGCCTTCTTTTGAAGCAGAGTCTCTCTGGACCTATCGTTGGTCAGCAGGCTATACTATGGCCATTGAGCTCCTGGGGTCCTCCTGCCCACTCCCACATCTCCTCACCCGCCACACTAGGGTAGCAGACACTGAAGATCTAAAGTCACGTGTTCATCCTGTGTAGCCGGCATCACAATGATCACGCCATCTCCCCAAGCCCTGTTATGTGCGTTTTCATGTACTTATTTGCCATCTTTATCCTCTCTGGTGGACAATCTATTTTTGATTGATTTTTAATTGGATTGCTTACATTTCTGCTGTTGAGTTTTGAGAATCTATGCATTTTGTAAGATGTGTGGTTTATAAATATTTTCCCTCATATAGCCTGTAAAATGTCTCTCAAAAGCACCATTTCAGAGCAAAATGTAAAGTTTTCAGTAGTCTCAAGGATCAAAATGTTCATTCGTGGGTCATGTCTTTAGTCTATGAAACAGTATCTTCCTTCCATTGGCCTTGGGCTCAAGAGAACCATTGTTTCTGGGTCCTTCACTGCTCTGTTGGTTGGTATGTCTAGGCTGCGAACTTCTCCACTGAAGAGACTTGGGGAGGCAAAGGAAAACACAGGGTCCATTGCTGCTTGTAGTCCACACTCAGTGTTCACTTTCCCTCACAGGTGGCCATGGCTCACTGTGTAATAAGACATGTCAATCTCAGCTGGACTTGGTGGGGACTGGGCAGAAGTATACATTCTCCCTTTTTCTCAAATCAGAAGTTGATTCACAATTCTTCCATGCCAACTATTCTTATTTCCATCTTAGAACCAGAGCAATAACAGTTTGTACAAATATGGGAAACAGAACCGTATAAGCTTTGAGATTTGTGTGTGTGTGTGTGTGTGTGTGTATGTGTGTGTGTATAAAAATATTTTCTGGGGCTAATTTAGTTAAAGCAATTTAAATAACAATAGAAATATTTGGCATATTAAGTTACTGAACGGTTAATTGGCGAATTATTTTTCCCAGGTTATTTTGCCCCCTTCCTCAAGATCTGCCCTCTCTCAAACACACTAACCTTCAAGCTCTGAATTACAAACCAGTATTTTGCCCACCCAACATTTTTAAATTTTAACTTCTGCCCTTTTATGCTTTCTATTATGGTCAATCTCAAATAAATTCAGTGTTGGTGTCTTCTGCTAACGCTTAGCTGATTCTGTTTTTACGCATAAGTGTGGTGTGTGTGTGTGTGTGTGTGTGTGTGTGTGTGTGTGTGTGTGTGTGCAGAATCACATGCATGAGTAGGTCAGAGATCAAACTTAGTATAGTTTCTCTGACATGATCCACCCTGTTTTTAGCGATAAGATCTCTGTTTGTTTGTTTGTTTGTTAACATCCTGACCACAGTCTTCCCTCCTTCCTCCCACCTCCTCTCTGCACCCCCCCCCATCCAATCCTCTTCTGTTTCTGTTCAGAAAGGGGCAGGCCTCCCATGGGTATCAGCAAAGTATTGCATATGAAGATGCTTTAAGACTAAGCACCTCCCCTTGTCTTTAGACTGGACAAGGTAATTCAGTATAAGGAATAGGTTCCCAAGAGCCAACCAAAGCATTAGGAATGGCCCCTGTTCCCACTGTTAGGAGTCCCACAAATAGACTAAGTTACACAACTGTCACATATATGTAAAGAACCTATGTGGACGCCATGCAGGCTCCCTGGTTGTTGGTTCAGACTCTGTGAGTTCCTATGAGCCAGGTTAGTTGTTTCTGTGGGTTTCTTGTGATGTCTTTGATACGCCCCCTTGCCCCTATAATCCTCCCTCCCCTCCCCCTCTTTAGGAGAATTCCCTGGACTCGGCCTCATATCTGGCTGTGGGTCTCTATATCTGTTTCCATCAGTTACTGGATGAAGGCTCTCTGACGACAACTGGGGTGGTCATCGGTCTGATCACAGGAGACGGCCAGTTCAGGCTATGTACCCACTATTGCTAGGAGTCTTAGCTGGGGTCATCCTTGGAGATTGAGGGGTTTCCGTTGTATCAGGTTTCTACCTGACTTCAAAAAGCCCCCGTTTTGAGTCATTTCTTTTAGTACTCTCCTCCAACTATCCCTACCTCCATCCCTAAAGTTCCCATGCCCTCTGGCCCCGGTCCACCCAGGAGATCTCTTCCATGTCCCCTTCCCAGGGAGATCCATGCATTCCTTCCTGGGCCCTCTGTGTTACCTAGTCTCTCTGAGTCTGGATTCTAGCATGATTGTCCTTTCCTTTGCAGCATCTAAACCTGCCCTGTCACTATGTCCTTAGTCCTCAGCCCCACACCATCTAGGCAAGGCTTGCACTTCCCTCCACCTAATATTCCCCCAGCAGTAATTCCTACCCAGTCGGGGTGCATGCCCTTGCTTCTCTCCCAGCCCCACAGTGCCTTTAATCAGCCTTACAATCAAGGAGAGCAGCTAAGAGGATGCTTATTCTGTAAAAGGTCAGAGGTCAAAGGACACATGCACATGTGTTCTCTGGGATGCTCTTCACTGCTGGCAGATGGCCTGCTGAAGGAGTGGGAGAGAGATGGGCAATGATGTGGCTGTTACTAAAGGGTGGTAGAACCAGGTCAGTACTACTGGAGTGACCAGATGTGGGGACATAGTGGATGGGACAAGTTATCCTGGGGCCCAGATTCTCTCAGTACTAACCCTCACCGCTAAATCCCCACAAGCATGAGTCATTTGTGTTTCTTTAACCTCCACTTCCTTATCTGAGAAATGGGGATAAATGGCCTCACTTGCCTCCCAGGTCGTGAGAGCCAAATAAGAAAGTGCAGGCAGCTGTCAAAATACAAAGTGCAGTGTTTGCATTCATCAATTCCTTGAGGAAACTGGGCCAGAGTTGAGGGGCAGGCCAGACCCCCATCCGTGCAGACTTTACAGCTTGAACCTACAATATAGTATGTCTAAAACATTATGCATTTAGGAAATGCCTTTTCAATATGGCTAGGCCCGAGGGTGGGAAAAGCAAAACCCAGAGCTTCAGGAAGCCTGCAGCAATTTCCTAGAGCAATCTCACTGGAAAAGAGCCGTGGGAGGATGGATGGACTATGGAGATGGACACACTCCTCTGTGCCACAGCCTGGGGTCCTGGAAGATGCATCATAGGCAGTGAAACCTTTAGGTTAGGTGTAAGGGGCATCTAGGATGCCATCTGGGAAAATCTCCTTTGACCCCCCCAATCCCTTCTGGGATGTAGGGTTCCCTGGTATGAAAAATACACCCAGATGTCTTTCCCATAAAGAGCCATCACCATCAGCAGTAAGTGTCCTGCTCACCAGAGGACCCAGGTTTATAGTGGTAGAACTTGAACTTTCTGGCTGGCCTCTGTGCCCCAAGGACCAGAACAATATACCATCCAAGTGCTTCTAACCTCAACACTGGCCAGAGTCCATGTTCCCAAACTTCTCAGATGTGTAACGTGGGCACTCATTGACGAGTGCTCTTCTCCTTCTCCCTGCCTGATAATAGCTCAGCCACTTAGAATGTTTGTGAAACGAAGAGGAGAGGCGAAATGCCCTGGGTCTCTGCGGTCTCTAGCTCCACCTTTGCTCACTCTGCTTTTTGCTGAGGGTGCTTTCTTACCACCTAGCTTTCCTACTGCATCATTTCCATGCAGAGTGTTTAGCTGCTGGCAAGGTCCACCGCAGTATTCTCAACCCAGTTTAACTGCAGAAACGACAACCTTTCATCCAGATGGCTTATTGAGGGCTTCCTATAAATACACTTCTTGGTTCCAGATGAGGTCTCTTCATCCTGTGAAGTCCTGTTAGCCACCTACTGGGGGGGGGGGTTGTATAAGTCAGGGTTTTCTAGACGGACAGAACTTATAGAATAAACCTGTTATGTATGTCCATATGCACACGCGCACACATAGGGGGACAGGGAGAGAATGGCTTACAGGTTGTGGTCCAGCTAATCCAACAATGGCTGTCTACCAATGGAAGAGCCAAGAATTCAGTAGCTGTTCAGTCCACGAGGCTGGATGTCTCAGCTGGTCGTCAGCATATACAGGAATCCCAAAGAATTAGGCTCTAATGCCAGTGAAGGAATGGATTTATTAATGAGAATGAGAGCAGATGGAGAACAAGCGCCCCTCTTTCTTGTCATTATATAGGATATTGACAAAAGGTGTGACCCAGATTAAAGATGGATCTTCCCAAATCAAAGGATCTGGATTAAAGGTGTGCCTTTTCACCTCAAATATTCAAATTAGAAGTGAGTGGGCCTTCCACTTCAGATGATTTAATTAAGAAAACTCAACTCCAAATGGATCAAAGACCTCAACATAAAACCAACCACACTGAACCTCATAGAAGAGAAAGTGGGAAGTACACTTGAACGCATTGGCACAGGAGACCACTTCCTAAATATAACCCCAGCAGCATAGACACTGAGAGAAACAATTAATAAATGGGACCTCCTGAAACTGAGAAGCTTCTGTAAAGCAAAGGACACAGTCGATAAAACAAAACAACAGCCTACAGAATGGGAAAAGATCTTCACTAACCCCACATCAGGCAGAGGTCTGATCTCCAAAATATGCAAAGAACTCAAGAAATTGATCATCAAAAGAATAAATAATCCAATAAAAAAAAGTGGTACAGACCTAAACAGAGAACTCTCAACAGAGGAATCTAAAATGACTGAAAGACACTTAAGGAAATGCTCAACATCCTTAGTCATCAGAGAAATGCAAATCAAAACAACTCTGAGATTCCATCTTACACCTGTAAGAATGATAAAGATCAAAAACACTGATGACAGCTTATTCTAGAGAGGTTGTGGGGTAAAGGGAACACTCCTGCATTGCTGGTGAAAATGCAAACTGGTATAGCCGCTTTGGAAATCAGTGTGGCAATTTCTCAGAAAATTAGGACACAGCCTATCTCAAGACCCAGCAATACCCCTTTTGGGTATATACCCAAAGGAAGCTCAATCATACCACAAGAATATGAGCTCAACTGTGTTCATAGCAGCATTGTTTGTCATAGCCAGAATGTGGAAACAACCTAAATGCCCCTCGATCAAAGTATAGATAAAGAAGATGTGGTACAATTACCCAATGGAGCATCTTGAAATTTGCAGGCAAATGGATGGATCTAGAAAACATCATATTGAGTGAAACAACCCAGTCCCAGAAAGACAAATATCATATGTACTCACTCATAAATGACTTTTAGACATAAAGCAAAGCAAAAACAGCCTACGATTCACAACACCAGAGAACCTAGACAACAAAGAAGACCATAAGAGAGACATACACAGATCTAATATACATGGGAAGTAGAAAAAGTCAAGATCTCCTGAGTTATTTGGGAGTATGGGGATCATGTGAGAGGGTAGAGGAGGAGGGAGGGAAGTGGAGAAAAATATATAACTCAATAAAAACCATGAACAAAAAAAGAAAAGAAAAAAATCCCTCACATGAGTACCAGCTACTTGGGTTTCAGTTCATCCCAGATAAGGCCAAGCTGACAACAAGAATAGCCATCACAGGGTTAGAAAGGGTTTCTCTGATGACAACATGAACTGTGTCACTGGACATCCTCATGCTACCCTGGAAGTGCCTCTGGTAGCAAGAATAAAACATCCTTGAACTCTAAGTGCTAGGTGAGGCCTGCCAGGGCTCAGACCCAGACTACCTCTGCAATTGCTGTACTAGGGCTTGAAGATGGAGAGGTCATGGCAAGATCCAAACAGCAGGCTGGGGCTAAGCTGCAGTAGCGGCTCTGTTGTTTTCACACCAAATGCTATGCCTGGGAATTTTGCTTAAGATCATTTTGCACTGTCGTTTGAAACAGAAACAAAAACAAACCCAGAGCCGTAAACCCATCTCAACTGATTGCTCCTGGCAGATGTCTCTATTTTAATCCAGTATCCGGTGGAAGAGTCTGAATTCTAAACCAGGTTGTAGAAGTCTATATTTTGCAAATCAATTTTAAAATGCAAATGTTTTGGTCCTAAATATGAACAAACTACTTAGACCCTGAAATATCAGAAACAAATTCCAAATAGCCACAGACATTCACTGCATGGCTGGGTACGACCATGGGATAAGTCAGCTTTAAATTCAAGGAAAGTGCGCTCAGATTAGTATATGGCTGGTAGTGGACTTTTTGCTTTCATTTAAACCTGCCATCCTTCCTGTCTTGTCTTCCCCATCCCTCCCACCCGGCATTGAAATTAGGCTGTTAAAATCTGTGCAAAGAAAAGTTTTTTTCTCCGTCCAGAAAGTTGGTCTCTGAAGTTTGGGGTGCACTTTCTGGAAGAGTGGAGACACAGAGGCCACCCACACTGAGCCCACACAGATTGTCTCTAGCCCACTTTCCCCCCTTTTCTTTCTAGAGCCTTTGTGGTCAGAACTGCCCATCACCCCTGGGGGAGGATCTTCCTTTCCTCTCCTTCCTGCTCTGTGCCTCGTGCCACAGGCTGTGGTACAGGTTGAAGACTTTCTCTTGACCCTTTGCTAAGCCAGGGTCTACCTTAAAGGTTGGACACACATGCTTGCCTTTCCAGATCCTCAGCCCCTCGTTTGCAAAGAGCATGACTATGGTCCAAGTTCAAGTCTGTGGTCTTCTCTTAGCAATAAAATATGGTGCCTCAGAGCCAGGTGAATGATTGTTCTTCTCGAATGGAGTGAGCATTCATCCAGAGACCAGCAGTGGGCAGCTCCAAAGGCTTGGGAGGGAGCCTTGACATCCACGTAGTCTCATGACTGTCATTGGTCTTCAGTGACCCTCTGTCTCCTCATTTGTACGAAGAAAGGAAGGAGGGGTGTCTGTCAAACCTCTCTCAAGCTCATTACAGAGACTGAAATGGCCTTCCCTTCGCTCGTGTCCATAGTCTTCATAGTACTATTGCAAATGGCTTGAGTGTGGTAAGAGACTCAAATGCAGTGACTTCCTATGAAACCAGCTACAGGTGCCCTCCGTCTGACACCTTATGATTAAACAGAATTATATTATCTCTCCTACACACATCTTCCTGGAGGCAGGGTGACCCACACCAACACCACAGGCCAGTTGAATTTCTTGGACTAAAAGAGAATGCAATGCTTCACCTAATCCAGGACCAGTTAAGTGTGGTTCTTACCTTTATAGACGCATGGTGCTGTTCTCCAGATGAAGGAACAGTAGGTGTGGTCCAGTCTAGAGCATCGACTTGAGAAGAGTCACAGAGCTAGGAGCTGCACTCATGACTTGTCTTGTTGGTTGGAAAGACACAGTTGGAGGAACCAAGTGTTAATTTTGCTCAGTTTGGGGGAACAGTCCATCATGGTGGGGGAAGGCAAGACAGCAGGAGCTAAAGTTGCCTCTGGAGTCAGGACATGGAGAGATAAATGCTGGTGCTCAGCTGCCCTTTTTCTTTATATTTTAATCTAGTAGCTAGCCTACATGAAGGTGAGACTAAGGAGGGAAGGCTAACCAACCCTCCATGTGGCTAGCACCATTCCCTCCTCAGTGAATCCTCTCTGGACTCATCTTCACAGACACACTCAGAGTTGTGTCTCCCAAGCAATTCCAAATCTAGTCAAGATGATGAGACCCAAAAATCACAGAAAGCCAGAGTGGGCACAAGTGGGTAGAGCACACACTCGGGTGGGTGTTAGGAGCTGCAGATAAAGCCAGTAAGAGCTTTGCCTAGTTTGGTTAGTGATGCAGAAACCCAACCTCACTCTTGGCTTCATTTAAAGCTGGGCCCCGAGTTTCCCGACTGTGACAAAGTCTGAATCCTGTCACCTGCCTGAGAGCATGATGCCCTGCTTCTGGTTTCCTTCTGCTGCCACTTCCTAGGGGTGGCCCCACTTCCTAGGGGTGGCCCCACTTCCTGGTGGCACTTTTCCTCCTGTTCCCCTTGGTGAACCCTTTCGGTATTTGGTGTGGAATACCTGCTGCCTAGAGACTGGGAATCAGTCTGAAAATTCCACAGAAGGTTCCCATGGTAACACCAACATTCACGGGAGGTTGCAGAACTTTTACCTCCTGCTCCTAGGATTGTGGAAATTCAGAAGACACGAGGCATGCAGACAGATGCTAATTACCTCACCTGCGTTTGCCATGTTGTGCAGAAGAAAGCTGAGTGTAATGCAGACTGGCAGGCCCTCCTTCCCAGCCCAGATCCAAGTGACTCTTTGGAAGTGAAACATTGTCATATCACACAGCTTTCTGTCAGAGGGGACACCGGGCATCAAGGAGAGACCCATTTGCCTCATGCCATGAAAGCCTTGTCCAGTGCCTTTGTAGACATGACATGCTTCTCTTTTTTGGCACTTTTTTTGGTTAGTCTGGCAGAAACAATGCCCCTGGGGATGATATCTCCACTTCTGAGCTGTCAGTGGAATGGCAGAATCATCCAGGAAAACCACTTAGCGTTCAGACACCCTTCCCCTTAAATATCTGAGCCTCAAGGTCAAAGAGGTCAATGGAGTGGATCTCAGGAAGCTGAGAGCTTATTAGTCCACTTTGGGGTCAATAGAACTCAGCTTCCGGGTCAGCATTCATTCAATGCATCGCTGTGAATCTTTTGAGCAGCTTCTGAAAGTTTTTCTGGGAAACACACCAGGAAGCCGTTGTGGTGGCATTAAAGTTGCTGGCTACTAGAGCAGACATTGACCAGAAACTGGGCCAGAGATGGCACCCCGAGACCCAGCAGCTGGAGGACAGCACCAGAGCAGCCCTGGATAAATCATTTGACCCCAGTTTCCAACTGGACTAGCTAGCAATGATAACAATTTGACCCTGCTCTCAGGAATTCAGACTTCCAGGATGTAATTTCAGACAGCCAGTCTGTCATGAATGGTCTCCTTAATCAAAGCTGCTTAATGTGTAAATTACACATTTGAGCCATTCACCCCTGTCATCAAAACCCGAGGCTCAAACTGTGCGGTGAGACAACCCATGATTGCGCTTGCATGTTTAGACTCCACTTAGAAAATGACCCGGGGCCAGTTCTGCCCCTGTATCTGTTAGCAGTCATGTTCCCGCTGTTGACTGTGTCGCCAATATGCCCTTATATGGTCAGCTTAAAGGGGCACCTATATAGGACAGTTCGAGTTAAATTCGGTTACATGGGTCAGTGGCCCTGCTTCTACCCTCTCTGACCCTCCCTCACCAAATTTTTATTCTTGGTCAAGAAGTGCCATTCATTTGCTTTGATAGCCAAGGGTCCTCCATTGCCACGTAGTTCGCCTGTTCCCAGCAAGATGTATCATCAGAGGCTGAATTATTATTGGTGAGTCTGCCGATTTCATCCATCCATTCAACAGACCCACCCTGGGATGAGGCGGACAGCTTAGTAAAGCTCTTACCTTGTAAACACAAGAACCTTAGTTAGGTCTTCACAACCCATGTGAAAAGCCCCAATTGTTGGCATACACTTATGATTTAGCACTGGAGAGATGGAGACAGTCAGATCTCTAGGACCCACTGACCAGCTGGCCTAGCCTACTTGACAAATCTAATGCCAATAAGAGATACTGTCTCAGAATCAAAGTGGATGATGATGTCCGAGGAATGATTCCCGAGGTTGTCCTCTGGCTTCTATACATGTGTACATACCTGTACACACACAACTACATATGCATGCGTCTGTAACACCTATGAATATGCAGATATGCATGTGTGTGTGCAATCACATTTCTTCCATTCTACTCTCCCTGTGGTGACACACTCCTGTAGAGCCTGTCCCAAGCCTCCAGGGACAGGTCTGTACTACAGATGAAGCTTTGAACTTCAGAGCAGAGGTTTTGCAGACACACACAGCCCACCACCCTGCCTTGGCTCCACCTCTACTCTTGCAGTGCTTATACGAAGAGTAGAAAGAGGCAGAGCTCAGAGAGGGAAGTTTTCCTCCATCATTCCCTTTGGAGCACAGGTTTTCCATACAGCCTGCCTGGTGACATCTACTGGTCTGGGAGGGTGTGCCTGTCAAGGCATGGCTGTGCGACTAGGCTAAAACTGCCTAGTCAGGCCAGGGAAATAGCATGTCACTTCTGACTTGCTTCCTATTCTGCTCTGTTTACTTCTCTATTGGGTTCTGCCTTTCCATGAAATATCAGCACTCAGTGCTGGGACTCTAAGCTAAAGCATAGATCAAGTGTAGGAAGGGGTGAGCCCTTGGGTTTACAGAAAAGTTGAGGCCCATGCTTCTGGAAGGCCAGAGTTGCCAAGGGCAGACAGCAGATTCTCTTAGGAAAAGTGGGAGGACATTTTACTCCGAATACGGAGGAATGGCTAATTCAAAGGAGTCAAAGGGAAACTCAGTACCCAAAGAAGCTGTCAGGCTTCTAGTGTTTGGACAACAGATTTTCAGCATGGAGTCACACATAGAGTAAAGAAATGAAGCAAGGGATGGGACACAGAATGTCACACCAGGTTCCTGAATTGTCTCCTACAAGAGAGCTGGATCATGCTTCACTGTGTGGGTCTGGGGATACTATTGTCTTTAAGGACACTCAAGCAAAATGAGCATTAACTCAGAGGTCATTTGGAAAGGAAAGGTACTCCTCTCTGTATTCCTTCCTGTGGCATCCAAATATATGCGAGCAAGCGCGCACGCGCGCACACACACACACACACACACACACACACACACACACACACAACGCACAGCTGGGGGTGGAATGTATACATCCAGTTCCATGGCAGCTCTATCAGTTACATGTCCCACCCCTTGTCTTGATAACCACCGTCTGCAGATGGGACACACATGAAGATATGACTGCCTGCTGGGGAAGCTTTGGTTCCCAAGGTCACTCTAGCCTACGGTGAAAGGAAAGTCTTGGATCCTAGGGAGTTTCTCTGCAGAATCTGGGAGGACATGAGCTCATTGCTTCCACTAGCTCAGACAACCTCTTACCCCTAAGCGACATTCCACAACCTTCCAAGGCTTTCCCCACCACAAATCCCAGCATCTGCACTGGGCATCGATTGGCACTTGTTACTAAGGATGTTGGGGTAACCTTGGGGAACCAATCCTTCAATGATAAAAATATTCTGGAAGTCTAAGAATGAAAACCACTTCCTGCCATCCTCAGTAGGACCCTGCCGTGAAGTTAGCAGCTCCTGTCTACTGGGATGACCCACTGTTGAGGAGGGCCGGTTCCAAGAGGCCCGTCTAGTGGTAGAGCTCATGCAGCCTGCAGACACCACAACTCGTGAGGTAGAGACCAATGGAGCAGCATCTTCACCTTTCAGGTTCCATTAAGCTGTTAGAAATTACTCTCGTTAGCAACAGTTCCTGTTGATAATGAACACAATTACGCATTAAGGAAGCTTTATAACTCTGGTGCCATTTATGCGCTCAGAAATGGGCCCATATTTTCCCCCTCACAGATGTTACAATAATGGTGTCAACACTTTTATTTCTTTGTCCATAAGCTGAAAATTATGGCTGTTTCACAAATTGCTAACGTACCCAGAAGATGGAAGCCCAGCTGCAGAACACATGAGTTCAGGCTCCTGCCCGAGCCTCGTGTTTCATGATGACCTCAACTTCCTGTGCCGAATGGGAACCCATGCGAGTAAGTACTTGTAAAAGTGTGTTTGAAGAGTGAAGTTATGAAGGGGTGCTGCCCTGTCAAACATCTGTTCCATCCATTACGCTCAAGTAGGAGCCGGGAACGTACAGTAGGGGCAAAAACATCAATAAATTAAAACTCTCCTGCCAGCATCCTTCGCAAGACCCTGCCAATTGGAACCAGGAGGAGGGGGGAGAGATGGAGCGCAAAAAGGAGACTGGCTTGTTCTCCTGGAGCTGCCTTGGACAACGGTGGTTTTAGTCTGGTCTTCTTTATGAGGCTGGCCCATGTCTTTGTCAGGATATAAACAATGGTTTGATGGCTGATTTGTGGGTGTTAGTGAGTCTGAGAACCATCGGGATCCCGGTCTCTCTGCGAGCCACATTCTTGTTTAACATTTTGTTGACAGATTGTTTCTCTGAATCCTGGAAGAGTGAATGAAAATGAAAAACGTGTCATTAGAGCTAAGTGAGAAGATGGTGAGTGAAACTGAGGTGGTAAACTGTCGGGAATTTGATGTCCTCAGGCCTGGCAGGTTTTGTTCCCATCCCAGAAGCGTGGATTCTGTTAGGATGGTCATGATGGATTCATTAACAACAAGAAGGGATAGAAAAAGAGAATGGAGATCAATGTTTCTTATTCAAATTTTCAGGTTGGAATGCCTAAGAAGCAGTTTCGGGGGGGGGGAGGGGAAGGGGCGGTGCCCCACCCCCTCCTTGCCCACCTGCATGCACCTTCAAGGTTCTTCTAAAGCCAGGCACAAACACATGCCAAGAGCAGGGAGCCAGGAAATTGGAAATGGACTGCTAGGTAATCCTCCCTGCCACCCCCTTGTCCAGCCCTCTTCCCCTCACATCATATATCAGAGGCAGTGCAATTGTTCTAAGCCCACATCGTTCCTGGTACCAGAGGCCAGGTCTGAGGGCACCAAGAAGGGTTGGGCTCAGCTAAAGGGAGCACGTGTAAGGCTGTGTGTGTGTGTGGCCAGGAAGAGGGGACATGCAGAGCCTGCAGCTGGGGATGCCTGGTGTCCTCTAGGATTCCCATCAGTTTGGCAGAGATGTGACATGTCTACACGGGTACAGGACATAGCTACATCTCCAGGGTGGGCTTGTTCTCCACTTCCCATTACTTGCAAAAGTGACTCTAAACACCTCCGTGGGTGTAATTCAGTGGTAGAGTGTGTGCTTAACATGTGTCAGACCCTTGGCTAAATCCATGGCACCACCACTTTCCGTCTTTGCTGGCATGGCGGCACACACCTTTAATTCCAGCTCCCGGGAAGCAGGGACAGGCAAATCTCTGCGTTTAAAGCCAACCTGGTCTACAAAGCAATTTTAAATCAGCTAGGGATAAGCAGTAAGAACCTGTCTCAAAAACAAAACAAATCAACCAATCAAACAACAACAACAACAAACAAGCCTCTTAGATCCCTACCCTGAGTTTCACCTTATTTATTCCCCCCAAATTAAAAATAGTCGTTAGGGTGGAAAATTCAGATACCTACCTTAGTTTCTTTTAAGTATAAAATGGTTTGAGTCCTTAAAGAAAAACATCTTAGAGCTGGCTCCAGGTGTGGTGGCTTACATCCAGAGTCTCAGCACGACTCAAAACTAAGGCCACCATGTGTGTCACCACGAACCAGAAGCAATCCTAGGCTAAGTTTTAAAAATAACTGGAAATAATAAAATAAACTGTTTAATTAATGCTGGTTTACCCCATTTTTTACTACCCTACATGCTAGTTGCTAAGTTTAAAAGAAGAAATACATTTTGAAAGTAACTGAAAATAATAAAATGAGTTGGGTACACCGATAAGGAATGGATTCTTTTCTTAACTTCATTTTATGCAGAAGAGAAACTGAGGCAAGTTTTGATTTTCTTTTTTTAACTCTGATAGTTCTTTTATTTAAAAGAGATATTACTTGAGCACTCAGGTTTGGGGCCTAAGATGCTTTTGATTTTTTTTTTTTGAGAAAGGGTCTCACTGTGTAGACCTGGCTGACCCGAAACTGCTTTGTAGCCCTGGCTGGCTTCAAACTCACAGAGATCCACTTGTTTCTGCCTCTTAGGGCTTGAATTAAAGCACTGTGCCTCACCATACCTGACAATAAATGAAAACTGAGCTGCTCAGAGCTGAGGGCCTCTTTGGATCTTCTTTTATTTATCATACTAGTTTACAGTGATCAATTAGAATGTTTCATGTTACATAAAACTAGTCAAAACATGACGAAGTCTATTTAAATGGTACTTTCCACCTCTCTCCCAAAGAACAGGTACCGTGTCAGGAAAGGTAAAGAAGTAGATCTTCATGTTTGGTCCCGAAATCCTCATTTGCAACTTCTGTCCAGCAACCCATACTCTCTGTGGTCCTGGGAGTTGGCCTTCTGCAAAGAAACTATTTGTAGTGCCACTAACTATCTGCAAAGCTGCTGTGAGCCCAATGCCTTCCTCATTTCTAATCAGCTAGTTAAGTAGAGTGAATGTTCAGCAAATCAGCTTCAGTGTCATTGGTCTTATTGGCATTTTAAGGGTGGTTTGCTCTTTCAGGCAAACTGGGGTTTGACTCTCTGCTCTCCCATTTTCTCCCCAACTGAATGAACCCATGCAAAGAGATCAATCAGCATGGCCCAGTCCAGGGAACACAGAAGGTGTTTTCCTGCAATGCCTATTATTATTATTATTATTATTATTATTATTTATTTCCCATTACTATTATTTTAATGATGAGATGATAACATATTTCTTGACAGCTTCCCATTATCTATCATCATAGTTAAACCAGGTTATCTCAAATAAAGAGAAATGTAAAGTTTTACCTATGGGGATGTATGTTGCATGTAACTTTCTGAGTCACTGCTTTGTGTTATTAATGTCTTACCATTATTAATACCTGGCTCATTTGTAGCTTGCCTACCACCTGCACCTTTTGAAGTGTTGGGGGCATAGAAAATCTGCAAAGATAGCACTTCATGATGAAACCGGATGGGTGTATAGATCAATACTTGCAGAAACAAGAAATCTGATGAAGAGTTGATGCCCTCCAAAGCCATGAGGTTAAGAAAAGATAGACCACATGGTCAGAATGTCTGGATGATTCCTGTGTCTCTTTGTTGTGATTTGCATTAGAATTCTATATATATATGCATACATCCAAAGAGTCACAGTGCTAAATCTGAGCTCTTAGAGGGCAGTGTACCAGATATAGTTTATTAACCTTATACACCCAAAAACTTCTAACTGTATTTATCCTTTCAGTCTTGCAGGTCTTGATTTATGTATTTGAAACTGTTGTTCAGTTCATACACATATGGTAAACTTAAGATACTATGATAAAGTTACCTTTTATTATGATTCTCCTTGTTGGTCTCTGATAGTATCTCTGACAATATCCTTAACTAAAGTGTCCCTTTAATATCAACACAGCCAGATCTTTCAATGACTGTTGTCGATATAGTATCATTAAGTTTTGCTTTTAGTTCACTTTGAATGTCCCTGCCTCTTAATGGGTGTATATAAACCATTTATATTTAATGTAATTCCTATTATGGTTTAAGTACACCATGATGGCACTTGTTGATTTTCTACCCCACTTATTCCTTTTCCTCTTTTCTTATCATCATTGGGATTACTTCTTATGATTCTGTTTTAACTCTACAATTGTCATATTTTGCTTAGCAGTTTTGCACTTTCTGAAAAGAAAAGTGGAAGATTATTAAGAATTTAATAGCCATCAAAATTGCTCTCTTTTTTTAAAATTACATTAGAATAGGACAAAATTGCTTTCAAGTAGAAAGCAAAAAAGTCTTTCTTTTTTATTTTTGGCTGTTCCAATTTATATGTCTGTGTGCATGTGTGTGTGAATACACATACATATATATGACTTATTTAAGTCATCTCTATGTATATATGAGTAAATATATGAATGTGTGTTTGTGATTGTATGTACAACGGTGCATTGTGTATTGTGTGGGTGTGTGAGGAGGCCAGATGTCAACTTCGTGGTCCATTCTCAGGAGACACCTACGGCCTCATTGGCATATGGAGCCCACTGATTAGGCTAACCTGACTGGCCAGCCAGCTTCTGGAATTAGGTGTCTCTGTAGTTGGTTTTATGTAGGTTCTGGGAATAAAACTCAAATCCTCATACTTGCATGAGAATTACCTTAAAGTACTATCAGACTATTCTAAGTATCTGCTATTAACCTTTACCAATTATAAAGCACCCCTTCTTTTCCTTTTTCCTATCTCCTCTCTGTGCTATTGTTTTATATTTTCCTACGTGTTTTAAACTTTCAATGTAATTTTAGTATTTTCTTTACACACTATAATATCCTTTACATTTTTTAAAAAAATATTTGATACTTATTTTTGTTTTCATATTTCCTGGATCTTTGCAATGTTGTGTAGAGAAACTTTGCATCCAGTACCAGTGTGCTCATGTCTGAAGAATTTCCTGTAGCATGTTTAGTCATGAAGTGTGATATTTGGCTGATATATAAAAATATATAAAAATACTCCCTATGATAGTCAATTGATACATAAAAATACTCGCTGGACTGTGGTGGTGCATGCCTTTAATCCCAACACTTAGGAGACATGGGCAGGCAGACCTCCAGGTTCGAGGCCAGCCTTGTCTACAAAGTGAGCTCCAGGACAGCCAGGGCTACACAGAGAAACCCTGTTTTGAGAAACCAATTTTTTAAAAAAAATCTTCTCAATTGTCTTTCTATTTTTGGTCATGCTTGCTTCTTAGCTACTTCATTGGAAAAAAATGTTTAGCTTGTTTCACAGAAGAACCGGATTGTCATAAAAGTCACCCTGGTAAAATACTAAGAGGTCAAGGGTTTGCTTAGCAAACACGTGTGGTTTTCAATCATGTTATCACCCCCCAAACCAACTGTGAGATGACATTATGTAATAGTGGCTCAATGATCTTTTGTAGATAGCATCTCTGGAAGACAATATTAGCTAAAACACTGCCACTGTCTGTGTTTAATATTCATGTAGACTTTGTGCTTCATGTCTAATGGATTGTTCACATCTGGAACTCAGAAAAACACACCATGTTAGAAGCTCTAATAAAAATGTCTGTGACACCTGGGTGGGGTGGCACCAGAGTTTAGTCCCGACACTCATGAGTCAAAGGCAATCACGTGCATCCACGGGAGTTTGAGGCCAAATTGATCTACACATAGTGAGTTCCAGGATGCCCAGGCTACACAGTGACCCCCCCCCCAATAATAAGCAAAAACAAATAAATAAAATGTCAATGAGAAAATAGAGAGTCGTTTTAGTTCCCTGATAGATTGGTGAAATCATCTACCAGACACTCAAGGACTGGAGCATCATTCGTATGTGCATGAGGAAATCTATTTATGTCTAGTTAACAGACCTCTTTATCTAAGTTTATCTTGTTTTACTCTTTTTCCTTTCTATGAACGTTCTTCTTGTTGACATCCACAGTAATGGGCTCTATGGCAGCATTTTCACAAATATATGTTCTTAAGCTTTGGGTTTTCTAGCAGTAAAATGTTCATGGGAAATTTTAAAAGAACTTGAAGCACTGCTTTTCTCATGGCTATAACTAAATATCTGGCAGAAAGCAACTCTAAGGAGGATGGACTTAGAGTGGCTCACGGTTTAAGGGGAGACATTTCAACACACATGGCAGCTCATGACAGCTCACTGTTATGGCCAGTGGAATATGAAGCTGCTTGGTTGCAACTCTGGTGGACAAAGAAGCAGAAAGAAAATAATAAGCCAGAAGCAGAGCCAGGATATAACTGGCTCTAAGGACACCCCTACTGCTTTCCTTCAGCTAGGCCCTACCAAAGTATCCATAACTTCCCACTCAGCACCTCCAACTGAGGATCAACTACTCAGTTGTATGAACCTGTGGGGGCATTTCACATTTTAACTATGACATTTAATGCGATAAAAGTTCACTTTTTATCACATCTATTTATTTATGTGGGGAGGGGTGTGCGCACTCCTATGCCTGGATATGTGGGTATGGGTGTGTGCCCACCTTGCCCATTTAGAGCTTAACATTTAAATGATGACTCTAGTTGCTGTTGAAGACAGTGATGATCTGTCACTTAGACTGGAGCCGAGGTGACAGAGTGTGTGCACCATGTGGTAGTGCTAATGCCAACTCCCCATGCCTATCGAATGCCCCCAGAGATGCCCATACCACCCTCTTTTCTAGTTCTTGGATACTTCCATATTGCTTGGCTATGGGTTCCGTGTCCCGCTCCTGGCACAAACCCACTCCTCCAACTGACTCTGAGCAGGGATTTCTTCCCTTGCTGAGCCCAGTCCTGCTGCCCCAGCTATCTCTGTCCTCCTAGTGTTGCTGTTGACTTCCTGCCACCTTCAAGGAGTTTTCAGCGCTACTCTTTATGAAGTCCTTACTGTTTGCTTCTTGTTCCCTAGCTCTAACCCTCAGTTGACTAGTCTGAAGGTCTTCTCATCTCTTGCTGCTATGTTGGATCCTTTGCCCCTTGCACAGTGTGAATGAGCAAGGGAGGTGGGCTCTGCTGGGTACCTCCTTCTATCTCACCGGCCTCCCATCCTGATACTTCACACCCGTACAAGGAAACCACTCCCTGCTATGCGAAGACGCATAGGCTGAAGGAGTGAATTTTCTGAGGCTGCAGTCTCAGAGGGCAGGCAGGCCAGCCTGGAGAGGTTTGGATGACATTAGAAGTGGAAGTGCTGGCAGAGCTTTCGGCAAGATTTTCAGTGTCAGAGCAAAGTAATTCGTGTTAGTATGTATATGTGTGTGAGTACCGGGCATAGAGCACACCTATGCTACCTTTAAATCCCCTCTGTGAGTCTGTGTGTTCCCGCCCTTCTTTCATGGAATGTTTCTGTGTGTCTGCCTTCTATAGATTCCTGTTGACTAGCTGCGGATGCCACACGTCTCCCTCTGACCCTAGCCCCCTTTTCAGAATCATCCCTGAGTTGTCAGTGGTGTTCCAGACAATGCAAGGGTTATCAGTCCTACAGAGAGCTAGACCAAGAGCATGGGAAGTGAGCATCATCTTCTCCGTCCCCTGCCCTCTCTCCCGTGACTGCCCCTGGGTTGAAGCCTCTGCCTTAACTTCCCCAGAGCATCCAGACCTTGCATCCACTTTCACCTTTCCTCTTTCCTGTGGGTGCTGTCTCCACCCACATGTGCACAAGTTACACCCATCTATCTGGGGGCCTCCGGGATGTGTCCCGACCTTGCTTGAATGATTCCCGGGACCCTGGGATCCCACTTCCAGGGCCATGCTCTGCCTAACATCAGTCACATGCAAGATTCCGGAAACGGAAACCCCGTCATGGCTCCTAAGGCTTTTGCCAGGCAGGGAGGCCATGATGTTGCCCTCTCTATGCGTCTGTGAACAGGCACTGGACTGAGCGGCGCTGCCTCCTTCATTTCTCCCGAGCCAAGGAGAGGCCTCTGCACTCTTTATGAAGTACTTTCTTCTTCCCGCTTGAAAACCCTGACCCAGCACTTCGCATCCTGTAAAGTAGCACCCCCTTTTCCCTGACAGTATCTGACCTGGTTTTTGGCTGCAGTCGGGAGTCTGTCTTCCCTAAGGTGCCAGGTAACTCGAGCCCAGGCCCCCAGCTCGAATTTCTCACACACTATTGCAATTTTCTCTCCCAGCCAGCAGATGCTTAGAGACAGGGCCTGTGTCTTGCTTGCCTAGGTACTTTCAGCACCTTGCATGCAGCCTGGAAGTCACAGGTACTCAGATATTGAGCTGCTTGAATAGAAAGATCAAAAAGGCCCCTGGTGTTGGCGGCTGCAGGGAGAAATAGGGGCTGCAGGTTAGGAAGAGAAAGTGCAGGCCAGGCCGTGGGTGTTTATTTGTTTTCTGATAATAAAAGCACTAGAAGAAAAGGTAACAAAGGAAAGGCAGTCCTAACTCTTCCTAGCCTTCCTCTTCTTGGGAGCAGAGCCAAGGCGACGTTAGAGGAATCTAAAGTTTCTGGGGAAAGTTGGCCATTGTAGGGCACATCAAGAAGGTAGGTGTATTGCATTTTTTTTCCTGGCACAGGGTCGAACAATTACACTGTAGGAGTGATCCTCAAGGGCACTTTAGTTCCAAGATTCTGCAGAATATAGTCTTGAGTAAGTCTTTGAAATGGAGAAGTCCAAGACAAGATGTCGCTTTGCAGGGTGTAAAAAGAATCCACACAAACGCGCTCTGTGTACATTATTGCCTGGATGGCTTGCTACAAGCACGCTCCTGCCTGATAAACTCCATTCACCACCCCAGAGACAGTGGAGAAGGAGCCCAGAGCCAAGAAGGAAGGGTATGGAGCCCGGAACCAAAGTCAATGGCAAAAGAAAGATCTGAAAGGAAGGACATTCTAGCTCACCCTTTAGTTTCCTTTCATGCTTTATGGCACCTTGGAAGGAACAAAAGCTTTACAGAGAAAAGGCTGTCTTGGCAGAGGACCGCTCCCTCCTTGCTTGCTTTCCCGTGTTCTTAGCTTTGCTGTTTCCCCACAGACCAATGCCAAGACGCCGGGTTGAACATCCATCTTCACTTTTCTTTTCTCCCTCTTTTTTCTCTCCACCATTTCTTTAATAGTTCTGGCAAGAAGAGCGGAAACAAATGTGACTCATTGTGCTCTGGGGCTTAGGTATCCACCTCCAGCGTTATCTCACTCCTCCCCCATCCTCTCCTGCCTCTCCCTCCTCTCCCTCTTCAGTATCCTTTCTCTGCTCCTGCTTTTCCCTCTGCTCCTGCTTCTTCCCCCCTCCTGCTTCTCCCTCAACTCCTGCTTCTCCCTCCTCTCTTGCTTCTCCCTCCTCTCCTGCTTCTCCCTCCACTCCTGCTTCTCCCTCCACTCCTGCTTCTCCCTCCTCTCTTGCTTCTCCCTCCACTCCTGCTTCTCCCTCCACTCCTGCTTCTCCCTCCTCTCTTGCTTCTCCCTCCTCTCTTGCTTCTCCCTCCACTCCTGCCTCTCCCTCCTTTTTTCCTCCCTCCTCTTCCTCTTCTGCATTCTTTCCCCTTCTGCACCTCCCTTCTCTCCACTTCCCACCCCTGCTTTTCTTCCGTCTTTATTCCCTCTCTCTGAAGCAATGCTTCTGGATATCCCTGTCTCCTCCACTGGAAGCAGAAGGACTTTGGTCAGCAAAGGGAGCATTCTGGAGCACAGCTCCCGTGTGATTTCTGAGGCCACATGTCATCCCAGCGCTCTCCGGATCCACAGTTGTGCCCATCTTTGGCTGCCTCCCTAGCCCAGGTCACATTCACTATTTCTCTTTGTTCCACATCTGCAGTCCACAAGCAGGCAAGCCAACTGGGCAGGAAGTTAGGATTGCCACACACTGCTGAATGAAGTCAGGGACCAGCCTATCAAATTGCTGATTTTCTCAACTCCGTCCAAATGAATTTCTGGATAAACAGTGCTTATGAAGACGTCTTTAAATAATTCTATTCAGTGAAACACCAGGTTTTTATTTCCCATTTTACTGTGTTTTTCTGGACACTGTAGTCTAATCATACTGAAACATTTTGTTTTTAGGGCCCGTGGAAACGCTGATGGCTGAGCTGCCAAAGAATGGAAGCGTTAGTTCATAAATGAACACAAAGCCAGCAGTATTTAGCCAGATTCTGTTTAAGTCTCATAATCTTCTGGGCCTGCAAAAATTCAGCTGAGAAGCATGGAGAAGAGGTTTTCTCCAGGGATCCCTTGGCACCTTCTGCTTCCGCTTGGACCAGAAATACCATGAGAACATCTTTTTTTTGCCCCCCCACCCCTGTAACATTTCAACACTGTGGCTTTCACTTGCAGATGGAGAGGAACAGAGGGAGCAAAAGAGGAAGGGAGAAAAACACAGCTGAACTTTTCTTAACCTAGATGTTATTGCAGCTTTTATTTGAAGGTGCAGGCCAGAGCCTCCTCAACTGAAGCCAATTGCCTTGTCCTAGGAAACCACGCAGGGACCTGCTACCCACACAGAGTTCCTGTGGAAGGTAGTCATTTCCCACTGTGTCCTGAAAGCCTTGAGTCGGGGTTCACCTTCTGACCCTGCCACCCCTTCATTAGCCTTATTCCTTCACCCCTGTCACCAAATCAGAAATTAAGCCATACATCCAACCAGACACACGTTGGTTGCTCATTCAGTGTGTGTGTGTGTGTGTGTGTAGGTTGGGCATGGTAACAGGATGTGCTTGCCAATGGCTATAACATTTCATTCTGGGGTCAAGAAAGTGTTCTCAGGTTGACTAAGGAGATGGCTGCACCACTCTGAGGATGTCCTTTAAAATGAATGGATTGTGTATATGTGAATTTTATCTCAATTATGCAGTTATATTGAAAAGAAGGAAATAGACATAACCTTCAGGCCTTTGTGATGAGACTTGGCAACTTTTCCCTTGAGGATTGGCGTCCACCTCCCCATTGGTCTGCTCTGGCTTTCTTAGATCTGTGTTGCCCATGGAATATGTAGGAGTGAGGCTGAAGAGATTGCAAAGTTGGTGAAATAGTTGCTTTGCAAAGACAAGGACCTGAGTTTAATCCCGAAAACTCACATTTAAAATTCTGGTTGTTGTGTTATGTGGTTCCAATCCCATTGCTGCGGGTTTGGAGACAGATAAAACGGGTCTACTGGCCAGCCAGCCTCACATATGTGGTGTGTTCTAGGCCAGTGAGAAACTGTACACACACACACACACACACACACACACACACACACACACACACACGGAGGGGATGGAAGGAAGGGAGGGACAGAGAGAGAGAAAAGAGAGAAGAGAGATGGGGAACAAATCACTAAATACAGCTTTGAGTTTTAGTTACTGAAAGCCCACGCATGCTCCACCAGCTCTTGCTTCAGCTAGATTTAACCCACTGAAGCTAGGAGCCTGTGCAGCAGAACAGAGCCATTCCATAAGGCCATACTAGACCCACCTGCTAGCTACAGGAATAGGAGGGGCCCAGCTTAGATAAGCCTATAGCAGTGGAGACATGCAACTAAGCTACAGACTCCCCAGATGTGCCAGATGTTAGGAATAACTGTTTTGTTTACTGCCTAGTGCTGAGTTATTTGTTCTGTGGCGATAGCTGACAGTAATTAAATTTTTCGAAATCCAAAATCTGTGAAGAAGAATCTGAGCACCAATTGATTCCCTGGACTTTCAGCCACTGTTTGTTTTTCCTGGCAAACCTCTTTCTTTCCTGAAGTCACAACAGAACTAGTGCTTGGTTAGATAAAACCTACTGGTTATGAGTTGTGTGTCCTCAGATGGCACAACTGACCTGCTGGGCTGTGACAGCTAACTTTAATTGTCAGTTTAACACAACCTGAAATCATTAGGGAAGAGTCTCAGGGATGGATTGTCTATATTGGGTTGGATCTGAGCATGACTATTAGGGATTATCTTAAATGGATTGATGTATGAAGACCCAACCCACTCTGGGTGGCACCATTCCCTAGGCTGACCTGTAAGAGTGAAGAAATGAAGCTGAGTACAGGCATGCAAGAGGGCATGCGTGTGCTCCTTTCCCTCTGCTCTTGGCTTAATGTGATGTGCCTAGATGTAGGTTTCTGCTGTCTTGACTCCCCTTCTATGATGGACTGTATAGCCTGGAACTGTGAGCTGCAACAAAGCCCTATCTCCACATTTTTTTTTTGGACAGGGTGTTTTATTCCAGAAAAGGAACTGAAACTAGGACACAGGCACTTCCTGGAAGTGGCAGCTTGGGGCAGTTTCACAAAGTGAAACTTGGGCTGTTTGGCCACACATGGGCTACACCTGCAGAATCCTGTTGCATCCATCACATTCACTCTTGAGTACTGGGGGAAACATCTCAGATAAGCATAAACTAGCGGAAGATTGTGTTCATATCCAACCATATGGAAAGTTTCTGCTTTGAGGCCAAGGAGCCTAGCAGGGGTCAGACTTGGGACAGGGCAGGCAGGGATAGAATGGCAATCAGAGGCTACCTGTGGGGGCAGCCAGGACCTAAGGCATGCTTCTGAGGAACTGAGGGACTTTTGAACACTTTATGGGGAGTGGGATGGCTGTCTGTGGTTTTAGATAGAAGTATCTACAAAGAATGCAGAAATAGTTGTTTGTTTATTTACTTACTTGTTTGTTTACTGACTATTTCCCAGACAATAGGGTGTGAGAACACATTACAAGGCAGAAACATTGAACTCAGGGTGAGAAGTGAGCTGGAAGTAAAGAATGTGCACAGCTCATGCTGTGCCTCACCCCAGAGGGATGATTGTGCAGAAAGCAAACACCAGCATCCAAGGACTGGTAAGAATGGAAGAATTCTGAACACATAGTCTGCACAACATCAGCCCTGTTCACTATACCCTTCTGCCATGGTGTGGCTATCAAATGTTGACATGGGCTAGTAGGCCAGAGGAATGAAATTTAAATCTTATCTGCTTCTCACTGATTTTTACCCAACATTAAGTAATCAAATAGAACTCGTCGTAGCCTGGGGAGAGAACACTGAGCATTGAGTAGATGCATGAATTTGTGTCCTAACACTTGGACAAGCTGTTTGTTTTCTAGACTGTACTGAGTAATAACTAAGCTTCAAACCTCTGCCAATGACACCAGCTTCCCAGTGCCCAGTGACAACTACCCTCACATACCCATCAAATGTAGGTCCGTGTGAAGTGCCCACCCTTTACAAGATTCGCAAAACAGAATCGTGTTCCTGTGTTTAGATTTTAGAAAATGCAAGGGTATGGCTAGGGAGACAGATCAGCAGATAAAAATGCTTGATGGACAAGTGTGAGAATCTGAGTTTGAATCTTCAGAACCAACATTGAAAGTCAGGCATTTGCCATGTGTATACCTGTAATAATATACTAACTATATGAGGGGAGGAGATAGGAGGGTCACTGGGGCGTACTGGCTGCCAGCCTAGCTCCAAGTTCAGTGAGAGACCCTGTCTCAAAGTAATAAGGTGGAAAGTGATAGTACAGGATGCAGTGATCTCTTCCTCTATCCTCCATGGGCACACACACATACACACGTGTACACACATGCACACACACACACACACAAACACACACATGTGTATACACATGCCCGCGCGTGCACCATACACACATACACACACATATACAAACACACACGCATACACATACACACATACACACGTATACACACATGCATGCACACACACACAAACACACACATGTGTATACACATTCCTGCACGGGTACACATGCACACACAAACACATACATACTCATGAATGCATGCACATACGCATGCACACATACACATATGTGCACATATGCACGTGTGCATGCACACACATCCTTGAGAGGATGGCTTTAACAACATTTGGAGTCAAATTATTTAAATTAGAATGTTGAGAGCTCATAGCAAGACAACCAGCATATTCAGGAAAGATTTGTATTGGTGCTATGGGCTGGCAAGTTTGATTTCTATTGTTGCTGAAGATGATGTAATTGTGGCTTAATAAGAAAAATTATTAAAGGGATTATGAGCTTTCTTGGCAAAACCCAGGGAGAAAAGGTCAACAAGAACACCCACCTACAAAACCTCTCATGTATTTGAATTTAAAACGAATCCCACTCTACAAGAAAAGCATAAAGCCAGGAAGACAGAAAACAACACCATTCAAAAAGAGAGTTTATAAAAAAAAACCTAATTTATGTTGACTTTATTATTCTCTTGGTAAAAAGAAACTTCCACATGAAATGAGGACTTTTGAGCTCTAACTTTTAAGGAATTGGCATGCTTGCATCAATTTTTAAAAGGTTTTATAACTAATGAACTCGGATTTCTTTTGGCATGGCATAAAATCCATTTGTAGAGCTTTTAATTAAGGATGCAGCCTAGGCAATTAAAAGGAAGAGAAGGGACCTCATCCAGCGTCCTGTGAGAACTCCAGGCAGAAAAATTATGGTAATGCTGTGTGTCCTGAAGCCGTCTCTGAGTGTCAGAGAAAGTGCTGGGGAGTCACCCCCACCACACAAGGACACTCCGGTAAGGCTAATAATTAGGAGCATTTAATTTTGATGAGCATGGGCCTTGTTTACCTCTAATCTCCCTGGTATTTGCTGGGGGACTGGGAGCCAGCAGGAGGATCATCTAAGATTGAGTTCAGAAAGCAGAGACCGGGTCAAACTCCCATCCCATAATACAAACACTGCAGTTGCCTCATAGACAGGGGAATTCCTAATGTAGGTTTTAATATTTAAAGTTGTCAGTGCCATTATTGAGAATATTAGGATGCTTTCGTGCCTAACTGATTAAAATTACATTTGGAATAATAAATGACATGTAATGTACAAATAGCTGTCTACTCCCACAATATATATTTTTTAAAGTCTGAAAAGTCTGAACAACTGTAATAGAAAGTGGCCTGAGGTACTTCAGGGACATTTGCGTCGGGGGGGAGGATATAAGCTGGAGCCAGCTGTTATGTTGTAAGAGAGTTTGACACACGTCTGGAAAGAGCCTCTGCCCTCATCAAGTTGAAGGGAAGTCTCCTCTGTAAGCATAGGCACACTTCCTTCCTGGTCTCTGGATGACTGAAGATCTGTTAAAGTAAGTCTTAACCCTGCTGGGACAATCCAGCCCTCAGGTTGACCTACCAAGCCTTAGTCTTTTATTAAACATACAGGACAAACTTCGAATGTATTGTGTGTGCTTGCTAAAGCTGTGTCGGGTCCTTATCAAAATGATTTCAGCTCCATTTTCTTTTCAAGAAGTCTTTATTTTTACTTTTATGTGTATGGGTGGGTGCTTTGCCTATACAGCTAGGTGCTGTGTGCTTGCAGTGCCCGAGGAAGCCAGAAGAGGGTGTCTGGTTACCCTAAAATTGGAGTTACAGACAGTTGTGAAGTGCCATGTGGGTATTGGGCACTGAATTCAGGTCCTCCACAGGAGTAGCCAGTGCTTTTAACCACTGATCCATCCTTCCCAACCCCCGCCCTTCAGTTCAATTCTTTAGGGTCAAAACCACACAAAAAGCAGCACCTTTCACTGTGTCTCCCAGAACATTGGGCCCCATCCTTCTTAGGTAGTCTTCCTGGTGGGGAAGATGAGCTCACACCCATAGTAAGGCCCCACATTCTCCACTGGAGGTTTGAGAACCAGCTTGTGGTGTCTGTGCATCACTTGGTAATTTTTCCAATTTCCCAACCAAAGCACCAGAAAGATCCCTGGGTTCTTCCCCTGTCCTCACTCCAAAGTGTACCTGGAGAATGGGACAGATGCTCTGTGCTCCCAGGATGAAGGTCTAGATGAGCATGAAATGCCCCAGGCATGAGAGGTGGTAAAGTCATCACTGCCTCCCTGAACACACCAGCCTCTCCTTTAGTGCGAAAAATGACAATTCCTTTTATAAAAAAAAAATTCATACATTTCTCAAACAGCTTTAGCTTTGGAGAAAAATGACGGTCCTGTGCGAAGTGCTCCCATACACACCAACAGCCTCCCCACTCCTTCCTGTTCCTATTAGCACTTGCATTAGCAAGGGACCGCTGTGACAGTAGATGGACCTGTTGGATGACGACCCAGCCCACAGCCAACATGAGAGCTCTTTCTTAGGGGGGCAGAGTCTGTGAGCCTTGATAAATGAGAAACAATGTGGGCTTCCCCTGGCAGCAGCACGCAGAAGAACTCCCTGCCCTAAGAAATCCCCCGGTGGCTCACCTCTTCAACCTTCCATCCCTCTAAAAATAGGGATGGGATCGTGTTATTCCCGTTTACAATTATTAAATTAAAACGGCTCCCCAGTGCCTCCTGAATTACACACCAGCCTATTAATCTGCTGTGCCCCACTTCACCTGCAGGAGTTCCCCAAAAGGGCCCGAGCCCTAAGCTGAGAGCACAGGAAACCTTCATGCTACAGATGATTTTTGACTTCCACAAAACTTGACCATCACTAATGCGCTATCTTGGACCACAGCATTGGCTCTGAGATGTGGGCATAGCCCTACCACTCTCTACCTGCCTGACCCTGAGTTGGTGCCCACCAAGCAAGTCTTCCGAGAACAAAGCCTCATTGAAAAATATTTATTTAAAAAAAAAGGAAGTTTGGTGCAATCACATGGGCAGTTGGAGTACATTTCTTTCACTCATGTAAGAAGCATTTCCCAGTGGCCAAGTTGGAGTGCCCAGCCCTTCCATGTGGCTATCATACTGTTTGCTTTTTCTACACTGCTGGGTTTCCATAGGACACTTTCGAAAAGTCCTGAGTGTTATCTTCTCTGGCTCTCTTTCTACCTTGCCCTCCTGTCCCCCACCCCGATTTAAATCTTTTTGGTGGGTCACTACAAGGGAAAAGTGTTCTCTGGATACCACGGGGCAATTGCCCATACGCCCTCACAGCACTGGTGATGGCACACACAAGGCCCAGGCAAACTCAAGCCAGACAAAATTCCAGCATGCAGAGAGGAGATGAACATGAACTATTGGCACTGGATAGCTGCTAGGAGAGGGAGACTTGTTGTTGTTGTTTTAATTTTTTTTTAAAGGGTATGACTTCTGGTAGGTTGATCACCCTCCAGTGAAAGCCACACATCCAAGTTGGGGTGTACATGGGAGAAGTTGGTTTATGGGGGATGAATATGATCAAAATACATTGTATGGAATTCTCAAAGAACTAATAAAAATGAGATGTCAAAAGAAACATACTCTCACACACATAGCACACACATACTCACACACTCACACACACACATACACACACACACACACACACACACACACACACACACACACACACACTATACTGCTGACGCAGGAAATATCACCAGCACATAGACACAGAAATGAACATGGTTCTCTACGTTGCTTTCTGGTCAGCCATTAAATCCAGTGCCTGCACAGAGCTGACTGGAACATGGACTAATTAACACTGGTTTGTGTGCTCAGTGCTCACAGCCTTCAGTTCGATGCACCATCGTAGCGTCACCAACAATTTACACAATTACACCTCTGGGAGCTTTTGCATGCGATGCCCTGTCAAAGCAGCACTGCTTGGGGACAGTGACATTTTGTGCCTCCTTTCACTTTGAACTCTATGTTCTTGTCTTGCTTTGGTTCTGCCCCCCACCACAGCGATGGCCACCTGAGCCAACGTCCCTGTGAAGACCCTGCTGCTCTCTTGTCCCCGCTTAGGGCCTCTCTGACCGTTTGATCAAGAAAGAACTGGATTCTGTAAATCATAAATTCTGGGGTTTTTTTCTGAATAAAGCCTGTTTTGTTGTTGTTTGGTTTGTTTGTTTTATTTCTTGGACAAAATTGGGTTGATGCTTTCAGTCTTGGGTCTCATCTCTTGTAAATGGAAACTACCTGTTTTTAAAAAATGTTTGAAAAACCCCACCATATAAATGTCACTCTTTATTGGATAAACATTTAAACATATTAATTTGCCTCCACAGATCTCTCTAGACATATCCTATATTTGCCTGTAGCCAACTCATGGGTGTCCCATTACCACTGTGCATTTTCTTCAATGTGTTATGATTTTCTCCCTAAACTATGGTTTGTTTGGTAAGTCTCTTAGTTTTTAAAATGTGTCTCAGTCTGTTTTTCTAATTAAGATGATTCAAATATCTTCTTGATGGATTGTTCTTGTTGTAATGGAAGGTGGTTCACTTATTTTAGTTATTATTTTCTCTGTATCAGTAATGTGTTTTTCTTTCAGTTGGGTTGTATTTTTGTATGTCTTTATTAAGGTTGCCTTTGGTTCGCTCCGTTTTGGATCTGTTTCTTATAAGAAGCATGTGAGTTTTAAACACTCCTGATTTTATGATTCTAGTATATCTGTATTAATTCAGTAATGAATACCTTTAGAATAAGAGAGATCTAGCTTCCTATAATCAACAAGTATCTTTGTGTGGTTTTATTCTTCCGTGTTCTCTGAGGCTTTCATTTTCCTTCTGGTTTCCTCCAAAATTTTCTCTAAGGATCTGAGATTATATTGTACTCCTTCTCCGGGTAGTTAGCTGAAACTACTTAACTTTTGTTTCAAAATAATAAATAGGAACCCAAGCCTGATGGTGCGACCTGGGATCACAGCTACTTAGAATACAGATGTTGAGGTATCCCAACTTCAGGCTTACCTGGGCTACAGGATACGTCAGTCTACAGAACTTAGTGAGACCCCCATCTCAAAATAAAAAATTAAGTGAGCTGGAGATGTAGCTCAGTAGGAAAGCACATACCCAGGAAGCAAGAGGCACCAGGTTCAAACCCCAGCACCACCATAAAATAATAATACAACCAGTATCACTTCATGTCTACATCGAACTTCAGTGCAAAGTTGGGGTTCTGGCTAACTTTAGCTACCCAATAAACAGTTGCTCCGTCTCACCCCATCCTCCTTGTCATTGTTTTCTGAGCTTGAGTTCACTGTACAAAGCACACACAATTAATTATTCCTTATTGTCCTCCTCCATTCTTTCCTCCTTGCTTCTTTTCTTCTTTCTTTTCTCCCTCCACCCACTTCTCTCTTTTTCTTTTTCTCTTTCTTTTTAAATGTCTTGTTATGTAGTCTAGGTAGGCCTTGAACTCTCAATCTTTCTACCTCAGCATCCTGAGTGCTACTTAGATATCTAACACTAGAACAAACTATGATTGTTATAAAAAAAACTTGAATAATAGAGAAAAGCATTAAGAAACTAGAAACTGTATTTTAAAATTTCTACATATGAATACACACACATACATATATATATTTATATATACATACATACATACATACATACACCCACTGGCCATGATATGATGATACATACTTATTTTATATTAACTTGATAAATACAACATTGAGTGGAATTGTTTTTTATTTCCCCCCTAAACATATGGTCATCTTTCTAGTCAGTAAAATTCTCTGTAAACCTATGTCCACTGTTTATTATTTATCAGTGTTTTGATGGCTGTCTCCTAATTTAGTCAATCTTATGACTATGTAAGTTATTGCTAGTCTTATGCCTGAAAAATTGCACGGTGAGTATTTGAGGCCCTGTGGTAGTCCTCTATCAACCACCCCTGCCACCAGATACAGCTGTGCTCCTTTCTCAAACCCAACTCTGATGTCTGCAGGACTGAGGGCTGGAAAGGGGTCCGGTTGTAAGAGCAAACGCCTACTTATTGTCTGAAAGGAGACAAGTTGCACACAGGGACAGGGGTGACCAGGCAAGTTTCAAAAGCGATGTCTTGGGAATGTTTCCCTCAGAGAAAAAAAAGCACTCATGGAAGGGTTTCCAGAAAATACAGGGCATCTTGTAAGTATGGGGAGCTCTTCAGAAAGGAGGTCAGGAGAAGGCAGGAAAACATGGAGACTCAGGAAGTCAGCTCCATGGCAGACAGTGGTGTCCAGCAAGAGGGCAGGAACACTAGTGACCGAAGGTATCTGGTCTGAAGAAGAGTAGTCAGTTTCACGGGATTCATTTGCCGATTACAGGTCACGGGGGAAAGTATGGTGTGCTGAGTGAGAAACGTGACCGTAAGCTCTGAGGAACTGTGAGGTCAAAGCAAGCCTTTCCGAAGTTGCTTCTGTCCGAGTGTATTGTATCATTTCAATGAGAAAATAACTGTGACAAGCGGTGATGAAGCAGCGCTGGAGAAGCCATGACAGCCAGGGTAGCCAGTCACCTATGCTCTGTGCTCTGAGAACAAAGGACAGTGGAAAAGAAAGTGACGTGGGAAGAATTCTGCCTGAGACAAGCGACACTGGGCCTGGGAAGCAATGCTGAGGTCGGGTTAATTCCACAAGTCTAGACTTCATAAGAGCAGCCCAGGCTGCAGACGCGTGGACTCATGGGAATGTCAGGGTGAGATCTGTGGCACTGGGCTGGAGAGCACACGCTGGATGCAGAGTGGGACCCAGAGCTGACAGAGAACTTAACAGACCAGAGAATGGGGTCCAGCTGGATGCAGAGTGGGACCCAGAGCTGACAGAGAACTCAAGAGACCAGAGAATGGGGTCCAGACAGGTGTGGACTGAAGAGAGGGGTAAAGAAGGAGATGGAGACGGAAGGCAAGAAAAGCCCCTGAAGGCTGTTTCTGAAGAGCCGAGGTCCCAGCGTGGCCCCCCACACTCCAGCCAGAGCTCCTCCGTGTCTTACCATTGCAACATGAGATCAGCTTGCACGGGTCAAGGTGGGGTCTGAGAACACCTGTGCTACTCAGGCCCAGGGACTCCAGGCAGCTGGCTCAATGACATCATTTAAGCCCTTTAAGCCTCGACAGGAACCCACACAGATTGCAGCAATGTTGACACCATGGTGTGGGCCCCTCATCAGTCTCGGGGTTAAAGTAGCTCTTCTCCTTTGAGAGCCTGCATGCCTAGCGGAGCAAAGTCTGGAACCAGAAGGAACTGCATTCAGTGCAGTAAGGCCAGCTGGCACCTGACAGCACATGCCACCCTGGGGTGGGTGACAGCTGGAAAGCAGTGTCCCATTGTGCCTTCCTGATGGAAGCCACAGACGTGGATACAAAGAAATTCAAATTAGTAGTAGACTCAAAAAAAATCACTGGGGACAAGCAGGTGTCCAGTGTCCCAGTTAGCAGCCTAGAATCACTCAGAGCACCGCACACTGGCTGCTTTTGCATCACAGTGAATGGCCGCAGTATCACACATCACAGCCAAGAATGGATGCAAACTGTAAATCAAAAACATAAAATATATGAATGGAGAGAAAATGCATTCTGGCTGTAAGAAGAGACATCTGTTGGGCTCCATATAATATAATTAACAACTGGAACCAAGTGGAAGCAGAGGATTGCCCTGAGCCCCCTGGGAAGGAGCCTGTTTATCGTGATGACCTCCTGAGGCCCAGGAAGAAATTTACAGGGTCATCTGAGACCACCAGGAGGGAGAAATGCTTTTGCGGGGAGAAGGGATGTTCAACGTTTAAAAATGTTTGCATTCCTCTCAAAATGAAGAGGAACTGAACCAGCTTGTATAGTGACGTCATTCTGCTCCCCAACGCTGGTAGTGATGAATCTTCAGTGGCCCTGTTGCTTTCTCCTTTCCAGGAAAATACACACAGGGTGTTTGTTCATTCTCATTGGTCTGCTCCCCCAAGGCCCATTAGTCTGTGACGAGCTACCATGAGTTCATCCCTTCAGTTAAATCAGACCACATGTGACGCCGAGAGACTGGAGTAACTTTCAGCTGCCTCTTCATTTTGTTGGGGTGAAGGAACAACTTGAGAAGTTGTGACAGTGGCAGAGGTCCCCGCTGATTATGCAGGTTGCTCAGGTCATGCCTAAGTCCCAGCCCTGAGCACACCATGTCTCAGTGCAGTAGTCAGTGTTCTTGTAGGTGACAGGCTCAGGCAGGCAGCTGTCCTAAGGAAGCACACTGATTATTCTTACTGGAAAAATAAGTTTGAGTCAAAGACTGCATACTTAATGCTAGGAAGTCCGTGGGGGTTTTGAGGCAATTCACAGGAGGAGGCTTTGTCTATAAGCTTTCTTGCAGTGAGTTTCTGAGACATGGACAAACACAACAACAGCTTTCAGCTTTTTCTCTCAGTGTGTCTTGAATGAAGGTACCTAACTGTGGAAAGGAGGTGTCTTAGTTAAGGTTTCTACTGCCATGAAGAGATATCATGACCATGGAAATTCTTATAAAAGAAGACATTTAAGGGGGTGGCTTACAGTTTTAGATGTTTAGTCCATTATCATCATAATGGGACATGGTAGCATGCAGGCTGACATGGTGTTGAAGTTCAGAGTCCTGTATCTTGTTAGGTAGACAACAGGAAGTGGTCTGAGACACGGAGTGTAGCTTGAGCATATATGCAACCTCAAAGCCCACCTCTGTAAGAAAACACTTCCTCTAACAAAATCATACCTACTCTAACAAGTCCACATTTCCTAACAGTGCTTTTCCCTTTGGGGACCATATTTCTTTCAAACCACCACAGGAGCTTTTATGGGAAATGATTTTCCAATCTCCACACCCCTCTTCCCAATTGGGCTTCTTGGTAAAAACATTGGGAAAGTCAGGAGCCCGAGTTTCTGGGGGAACTTTCTATTGCTCATCTTTAAATGGTTTGATATTCTTTTGCTAAGATCCAACAGACTTGCAGTCCTTCCTTCTCAGGAGTCTGCGGGAGGATAGCCTTGTATGTTGACACAAATATAAACCAATATTTAAGTATGGGATTCATATACAATTCACATCATTGTTACAGCTGTAGACTCTGGCAACCATAGTATATGTATAGTTGTAGATGGCCATCGTTAATTGACAGCATTGACTATTAGGCAGTGGCACAACAGCATAGTCTCTTGAAGGTCTGCAGGGCCCACATATCCCTTGTACCCACACAGTTCTTCCATGCCTGAGTTTTCAGGCAGGTATTATCCATTGCCTTGATTAGCTAACCTGCTCCTTTGGCTTCAACAACCTTTTGTCCTGCCATCTCCAATATCTTCATATCTCAAACTTTGGTCTCTACCTCATGGTGACACCTCTACCTGGAGACTCAGGAGACCTTGCACATACCAGCATGCCACACCATCTCTCTTTCTCTGCAAATGTCTTCACTGTTGGTCATCTTCACCCCCTCAACAACTGTATCTAAGTAGTTACTCTTAAAGTTCTGATCCCCTGACTTCCTCCTCTGTAGTTCCAATAACCACTTGGGTGTTACTCTCTAGGAAGGTGATTCATCCCCAATATGGCATCTTCACCATCTTCCGCACTCTGCTCCTCTGAGTGCATGGGATCATTCACCTCCATCCTCCATCTTAGGATAGTCGTTCTATCCCTTAGTGATGGAGATGCCCACTTTCCTTTTCTCCACATCCTCTGCAGGCTGCTTCCCAAACTGCAGCTGTCAATGGTACTGGTGTCTGCTGGGTGACTGCCCATCTCCTCATTGTTCTCCTTTTGCCCACTCATCTTCCGGAAGTACAACTTCTCCCTCTACCACAGCTGCTTGGTATCTGGTTGACATGAAGTTCTGGTACATTATATTAGTCTGTTTTCTGCTTCTATACTAGAATGTCAGGTGCCAGGTTGTTCAAAGAGAATGGGTAGTTATTGTTCTAATGGAATGCCTGATTCTGGGGGGGGGGTCAAAGAGAGTGGATACCTGTTTGGCTAGTGGTTCTAAAAGCTGGGAAGCCCAAGAGCATGCATTAACATGAGAAGAGCTTCATAAAATTACATCCAGGCCTAGGATACTCACCCTGTTTCATAGCATTCCCATCCTTTGGGGAGTCATCCTAACTGAGCATCCTTCCTAATAAGGTCAGTGTTTATTCTCAAAGATGTAGGCCTTGTAATGAATTACCATTCATCAGCCCACACCTTCCAACATCACTTTACTGAGCAGGGATTTAAAATATGTCACATATGAAGTCTGAGGTGCACACTCAAATAGATGCACACATCATAGCTTTTCTCTGCAATCCTGTAACAACATCTTGCCATAAGCTGTCACCTGTAGTTGGCTCTTCTCTGTGCCCTGCTGTGCTGTCAAGGCACCAGTTCTTGGTACTTTCCTTCTGTCTCTTTCTTGCCACATGCTGCTTCCAAAAACAGCTCCTACTCTGTCCCCAAGTCACACTGCCTTCCCTGCTGTCTGCCAGGCTTGTGCTGTCTGAACCACACACTCTACCACACGTTGGGCACCAGTCTGTTGTGTTAGGAGCGGCGGAACTGCGTCCCCAGCACCCGGCCGCCCACATGGCTAGCTTAGCTTATGCCCCGAAATAATTACACGGAAACTGTATTCTTTTAAACACTGCCTGGCC